>NW_009629214.1:384-32482 GCF_000690535.1 Cariama cristata | reverse complement strand
GTTGTGTTGCTACACGTGGGCTCTGAGTTTCATTTAGTCATGATCATTTTGAAGTACTCAGCTCTGCATTAATGCTGCGACTTGTGACAATGTCCTAGAGTAAAAAACATCTGAAGAATGTGAAACATCTGCTTGGTGTTCATAAGGGTGAATGGTTTCCTTCAGGAAGGCACACAGTACAATTCCATCCTGGTGCAGCATGCCCAGAAATCAAGATGCGGGTTATAAATTAAAGATCAGCAAAAAGTCACATATATTTGAATTGAAAGGAAAGTAAGCAGATGGTATGTATCTGTGCAGTGGTAATTTACCTGAGGTTTAACAGCCTGGAGTTATTGCAACAATTCCCAGGGAAAATCCCAACCTTCGAGTTACTTTTGTTGCAGAGCAGTTGGTTTGTATTTCTCAGCTCTGTAATGTCCTGATTTTGTGGAGACCTGGCACGTCCATACCTTTGAGTCAAGATTTATGTTAACTTTCACAGAACTCTGTTAAGGAATGTTAAGAGTGGGTCTGTGTTCGTGGGATCAGGGCTTAAAAAGCTTCCCCTGTGCAATACTTGGCAGTCCATTGCAGTTCTTGTTTCCCTGCCAGCTCAGGGCTGTGTCTTCTCACAACTGTTGTTATACATCCACCACGCGGACAATTTCACTTGTTCACCTGGCAGAATGTTTTTGATTGCTATGTGCATCTAAGACATTTTCCACAATTTTATTTTAGGTTTTCTGTGAAGAAATGCCTTTATCACAGTTGCAGTATGCTGTAATCTTCCTTCTACTTGGAGTTTGTAGTCTTCAAATGTTTGTAGAATGTTATCTCACTCAGTTGTGCCGTTTGATGACAGTCTAGGCATAGGCATGTTTACTCAGCAATTTGGTCCTCCAGTTTTCAGGAGGGTGTGTTTTTGATTTGTACTGTATCCAGTAGTTTGTACTCTTGTTCTTTTGGTCTGTGACACATTGCACTGGCACCTTTGTGCTGTCTTGCATTAAGAGTATGCTCTTGGTTTTGGCAGTTGTGTCCAGTTGTTGGCCAGGAGTCTCAGTAATTGCAGCTTTATGGTTATACATGCCTGCTGTATTTAATTTTCCATTCCTTTCTTGTTACTCTTCCTGTAGTTGTACACACTATTGTAACAAAATTGTTCATCAGTTAACAGAAAGAAGTGGCTTAATGGGAAGGTTCTTCAAAACTGTGTAGTCTGTTGGTCCCTACTTAACCTTTGGGCAGATTTCCTCTGATGGTGGATGGCTCTCGTGTAGTGGAGGTCACGTGGAGTTATATGGTGGTCTTCGTCTCTCTTGTCTTTCTAATTTCACTGCTTTTGTTTCATGTAATCAATTTCCTAATTGCTAAGCCCCATACTCAATATGGGACAGACTATGGCTGCCCATCTTTTCAAGAACAATGCAGTGTCCTTCAGTTTTTAATTTATGGTATTGAAAGGTGTGTTTTATTTGGATTAGTATAATATCCAATGAGGTTTATTTCCTTGACTTCTGACTTATTTTCTCATAAGTATTGAGAACTAACTGATTATATTTGCTGGCTCGTGATTTTACTTCATAAATCCCTACTAATCTTTCATTAAATGGATTTATTTTTTTTTAATGTGCTCAGTAATGAATCTGATAAAATGCAAGGTCTTACAACATGAAGACAACCAACCAACTAATCAGTGATGTGTGAAGGACAAAGTAGTACCGGTGACAGGGATGACAAAGATATACGAGAGATGTAAGATGTGAGATGTTAAGGTTTGTTTTTATAAAAAGAAAAAAAAAGTTAAAGGGTCTTAAAGACATAGGGCCAGGCACTTAACAAAAGGTTTTCTGTTTTTCCTTGGTTTTAACATGCAAAAGAAGTACTGCTGTTGGTCATAGTAATTTAAGTCTTACTAAGATCATAGGCTCACTTGAGGAGTAATCCTACCCTCTTGAAGTTAAGGTATTTTTCTTACAGCTAGGAAGTGCAGATTCTTATTTTTAATTTACCTACTTCTTTTTTAAGCTCACTCGTTTGGGTGTGCATAGCTGGAAAAGTATTGAAAGTAGGACTTTCTCCAAAAATGATTAGTTTTTAGTGACTTACATAAATGTATGCAGTTCACCAGACTATCTATCAAACAGTTTTATACTTACTAGAAACGAAGCTTTCAAGCATGTATGTATCAGTGCCCTGGAGCATTTAGAATGTGGTATTTGTTCCTCAAAAGCTCCCAGCTGGTGTTTGCTTCTAGATTTGACCGTGAGGTTAAGTTGGAATTAGGGTTGTGTTTTCCAACAGTTTAGTAAGTTGAAGCATTGACTGCAAAGTGTTGGCGTTCACGAAATTTCCCCTAATTAATTCCTCCTCATATGTACCTGTGTAGGCAACTGCAGAATGTATCACTGTGGAAAGATGGTACTATATACTCATTAAAAGTGGAGAATGCGTGTGGCATATTTTGGTGTAGTAGTGAATCCTGTCATTGCCAAGTGATTGGCAGATGTATTGTAGTCCTTTGGTGTGTTAGGCTCAGGTGGTCTGTGTGTAGCTAGTGAAGAACCATTCACCATCAGTTATTTTACCGCTGTTGTATCTTCTATTGTGGACAACTCACAGATGTTGTATAGACTGTTCTCTTTTTTTTGTACACAGAATATACCCCAGAGGAGTTTTGAGATTGATTATGACTGTGACTGCTTTGTCAAGGATGGGAGACCTTTCCGTTACATCTCAGGTAGCATTCACTATTCACGGGTGCCCCGGTATTACTGGAAAGACCGCCTGTTGAAGATGAAGATGGCGGGACTGGATGCCATTCAAACGTAAGTAGCTGTTGACTTTCAAAGTGATTTTTAGTCCTGGGAGATGGATGAGAAGTGGAATGCTACCATTGTCACTTTGTTTATTAATTTTTAAGTGATAGGTGAGAAAGCTGCGAAGAAGTGAAGGGTGGTACAGGATGACATCTAACAGCATAGACTGGGGCAATTGGGCAGGTTATAGCTAACAGTGCATTTCCCTGCTGATAGGCAATACCTCTTGCTTCACAACCCAGGGTGCAAATGTAACCTGAAATAAATTGCTGGACTTTGAACTTTGGCAACTATGAAATGGTTCTATGTATTCTGCCTCTGCCAAGGCCATTGTAATCTCTGGTCAAAAGGCAGACAAGGTGAGGGGGGATGATAGCCTCTTAATACAGCCTATGTAGAAGGTTGGTTAGGAACTAGGTGTACTTATTTAAAAAAAAAAAAGTTTAAACAGCATTCAGTTGCGTGTGCCAAACTTTTAGTCCATCTTTCTTGTCCTTGTCTACCTGGTTGTGTACTTATTACAACAGGTAAGGCCCAGGTTAAAAAAAAATGCAGCTTACTCTTATTTTTGCCAGAGCTCCCTTGACAAGGGGAGAGGAGTGGTAGAAAAGCATAAGGCACAGTCTTTTCAAGCAATTGTTGTCATTCCCAAACATGTTTGTTTTTCTTTCCTAAATCATTACAAGGCTTAGAGCTTCTCTTTGAAACAGCCTGCTTGTGTGCTATAGACTGCCAGACAGTGCAGAGCCCCTGGGGGCCAGGACGCTTTGCTCAGCGGGAGTGTTGCACCATCTCTCCGTCCTCTCCTTTGAAATCTGTATTTTGTTTGACCTGGAAGTCGCAGGGTTCCCTTGTGCACTTGGGGATATGATTAGTAACAGTTAGTATGTGAAGAACAGATGGCAGGGAAAGAAAAGAAGTTGCTTTTTTCAAATTTAGGGTTCTCTATTTTTTTGTATGTCTTAAAAGTTTCCCCTGTGTTGTGATAATGTAGTGACTTTTTGTTGGTGGGTGTTTTTTGTGAGGTGGTTTTTGTTGTTTTCTAATAAAGCAAGCAAGTTCTGTATTCCCTCATATCACATAAGAACAATGGGTTTAAATGACACACTTGTTCAGGACAGAGTTGCTGGAATTGCCCATGTAATTATTTTTTGCTGCAATAAAAATAATCTCAAATGGACTTGAAGATTATATCTTTTGATGTCTGGCTTTAAGATCAGCCTGGGTCCTGGCAGTGGCTCTCCGACTCCTATGATATGTGGTCTCTCATGCTTCCCTTATGTCTCTGATTTATTTTCCTCTTCCTCCCAACACTCATAATATTTTCAGTGCTCTGTTTATTTCAAGGTTTTTCAACCAGTGCCTTCTTTTTTTTTTCTTTGAAATTGCCTGTTCATGTCTCTGCTGCGTCACTGGTCTTTTGAGATAGGAATCTTTTCTTTCCCATTCCCTGCTCCCCCATCACGGTTGTTTAATGGCAGAATTGCTATGGGGCTGGGTTTTTTTTTTCATGTTGCTTCCTTCTTCCTTTGTAATCTCCCACTGACAGGATGGGTGGTTTTTTTCTCTTCTTTTTTTTTTTCCCCTACTTGTTGAGATCTCTTACTCTGTGCTTTACTGTTTTGCATTAGTGTCCTTCCACTGTGCAGGAAGGAGTGGAGATTGTCCTGTGTTGCTGGCCTCAACTGATCTCTGTCAGTCTTGCCAGAGCGGAGTTGTTTCTGTTTCAGCACAGAAGGCACAGTACAGCTAGCAAGTGTTGCCCTGTGGTTATGTGACCTATGGCCTTAGGTGGTGTTGCTGGATCACCGATGACAGATAACAGTTTTTTTTACAACCTCCTTTTCTTTCTATAGAGCAAACTGGGATTCTTTAACTTTCTCCCCCATCATTGCTTATCTTTCTGTTTTTCTACTATGCTAAAAGATAGCTCCTAAATGTGTATCTTATAAGCAGAAAGTACCCCTATGCCTTGCATTTTCTACAAGAATCAAATTCATGCATCTTTCCATTTGACACTGATCTCTCTCTTTTGCTCTCAATGTTAAAAAACGAAACAAACCCAAAAAACAAACTACCCACCAAACCCCTTTTTTCTTTGAAGTTTGCAAATAGCCAGGCCTTACTGCTCTTGATTATTTGAGATAAAGCAATAAATTTTCATGTTACCCCAAACAATTCTGCTGTGATTTTGTGTGGTTTTGGTAAAAATGGAAATTGGTCTAGATGATTATTTAGTTGTGTTTTTGTTTTCTCTTCTGCTACTCTTTCCTGGATCAGTAAAACTATTAGCAAGGGACTGAGATACCAGTTGTGTGAAGTTGTTCTGGAATGGGCAGCAGCACTGCCAGGCTGTCCGGCAAAATGTGGTAGTTGGACTCCCAGCCTTGGGGCCACTTCTGAAGACTGATTTTGCTGCTTGAGGTTTTTCCCATGAGACAGGGACGAGTCTTGCTATAATTAGAAATATAGGAGCCTGCCTTGTTCTTATCAAGGTGCTCCCAGTGGGGCTGACCACTTCAAGGGAAACAGGATCCTTTTATTACAGGATTGTCCTCATAAATACCTTTCGGTCAAAGCAAGCCAGACCTGCTCTTCTTCCTGTTCTTTAGCCTCATTTCCAAAAGACTCGCTGTGCCTTGGTGCATTGTTCAGCTGATGACTGAGTCAGCAGCTCATCTAGGGCTCCTGAATAGGTGAAGTCAGTATATGTATATAACTATCTGCACCTGGAAACATCTCAAGCAATAACAGACTATGAGAAAACAGGTGACAGGAAGCTTGATCTTACAGCAAAGCTTAAAATATCAAGACCTAAACCTTCCAAATAGCAGGTTGACATTTGATGTTGTGGTTGGTGTGACATCCCAGAAGATGATGGGAGGTGTACCTACTAGCTCCACTGCCAACCTCAGCAGGTAGCATCCAGAGGCATCTGGTCACACTGTCCTCAATTTCAGTGCCTGAACTGTGTCTGCCAACTAGAAACGAATGCTATCAAAGACATCTGGAAAAAGTTAGTGGTGTGGTTTGTTTTTTTTGGCAGGGACGAGGTAAACAACCACTAGATGGGGCTAAATATTTACAGGATTTACAGATCTGTGGAGCAGCTTCCTGGAAGACTCCGCAGTTACCTTAGAGGCTCATAGAAAGTTAAAGAATGTTGAGCATTTTATTTGTTTTACTGTATTTGTTGACTAAAACTGTAAACCTGTAGAAATTCCCTCTAAGAAAGTGCTGTTGTTTAGAAGATATATTAGTTAAAATATAAGCACAATTTACTTTTTTCTAAAGACTCATGTGTAATTTAACTAGTGTGTATAAAATGCTGCTCTCTTATTTATGAAATTAGTACAAGCTATTTAATTTTACACTATTAAAAATAAACAAACGAACAAACCAACCCTGCTATTACAGAGAGAATTATCCTGTACATTGAAGTAGTTTAAGCATTTTATTTTTTTTACCTATTGACATCTCTGAAATAGGAGAGGAAGACTGTGACATTTAAAGAAAAGGAAGGTTATAGGATGAAGCTTAGAAATTGTATGTAGATGGAGAGGAAATGCTATTACTCAAATATGGAAGAAATACCACATTTCAGGTTTGAAAAAGGAGTGTGGTATTCCTTTATAAATTAATTATTCTGTAGCTGAAGCATCCTTTATAAATTAATTACTCTGTAGCTGAAGCAGTATAGCATTAATGACTATACATTTGTACAATGGTATATAGCGATTATACTTGCTAATAATAACAATTTCAAACTAAAGTGATTTGAGGCCATTGCTAGTTGTAGAAAATATACACTTTAATCCCCCAGTATTAGTAACAGTTTTTAGACCAGTCTTTCAAATAATTTATATCATGATTCATTCTGTAAGAAAGCATTTCACATAAATCTTTTCCTTCACTTTCTTCCCTTCTCCACTAAAACATGCTTTTTTTTCTAGCCTTGTGGGAAAGCATGGAACATACAATCATAGAATCATAGAATCGTTATGATTGGAAGAGACCTCAAAGATCATCAAGTCCTACCCCATGCCACCATGCCCACTAACCCATGTCTCGAAGCGCCACATCTAAACGTTTTTTGAACACCTCCAGGGACGATGACTCCACCACCTCCCTGGGGAGCCCGTTCCAATGCTTAACGACTCTTACAGTGAAGAAATTCTTCCTAATATCCAACCTGAACCTCACCTGGTGCAACTTGAGACAGTTTCCTCTTGTCCTATCGCTAGTTACTGGGGAGAAGAGAATAGATGAAAATGAATAAATAAATGAAAATAAATAAATGAAAACTGTTTCTAGAAGAATTTTTCTGTCATCTTCCACCTTGAGCGTAAGGGAGCTGCAGAAACCCTTTTGTCCTCACCTCAGATACTATTAAGCATATTTAGACCTTCAGACTTGCTTCCAGAACAAGTTCATAAAACTCTCCAATGAATATATTTTTGTAACTAACAGGTTACAAGGTATAGTTAAATTATAGCTAGAATGCTTTTCTCGTATTAAGTTGTAATTTACTTACCAGTTATTTATAACTTGTTCGGTAGCCTAAAGAGAAAGGAATATAACCAGTTGCTGTCTTTCTGTAGTAGTATTTTAGGCAGTGAGAAACAGTTACGAGGTTAATATCTAGTCATCTTTATTTAGCTGCTCGAACAGGTGCAGCTCTGTGCTAGAAGCATTTTCTGGTAAATGAGTTGCTACATCAACGTGCCTGTTAATTTCTCCCAGAAAGAGCTTTGTCTCTTACTGCAGTGTTGTGTTGGTGATTCGTGAGATGGTACTTTTCAGTGGAACCTGCAGACCCTTTTCCTATTAATACCACTTCCATATGTCGTCTTTTTCATTTTGGATCTTTTACCTTTTCCTAGGCAAGAAGGAGTTAAAAAGTGGTAACTCTTAAATCCTTTTTGATATCAGACCATGTTGCTCATTAGTTAAGAGCACTTAGAATCCTGATCATGTTCACAGACAGATTTGCAGCTGCTCCCCATTTGCAAAGCATGCTGTGCATTACATCACGTAGAAGTCAATAAAAGCTTTGGATATAGTCAGACCTACCAAAGAGACTTGGGATACTCCACCAAATATTCCATTGCTTTCCCAGCAAATTGTGGATTGTTCTGGTTGTTCTTTTGTGGTTAATTTTTATTCTATGTTAATGTTATACCAACTAGCTTTTTTTTTTTTTACTTCCCTCTTGTTTGTTTATAGGGTTGTCATACAGCAAAGTACCAAAAGCCTTGCTAAGCCAAGAGACATCACCTTTTTTCCTTTTCTCTAATCCTTTAGGCAAATCTTCCTGTGAACAAATGGAGTTAGGTTTATCTGTCCTTGACAAATCCATATTCACATACATAATAACTTAAAAGAATTCTGTATTTCTAAGCAATAGTTTTGAAAATAACATAGCTGTTACAGTTTAGAGCAAACTAAAATTATTCTGCAGTGATAACCTGGGTAATGGTATATGGAACAGGGCAAGAAAGCACAATACGATACTCTGGTATTGGCTTCTTTAAGGTGGGTCGGTCATTTGTTTTAAATAGTTTTCTACTTTATCTAATTTGACCCTAAATGTCAGGAATCAGCTTGCTCCTCTGCTTGAAATTTAGACAAAATGCACAAAACTAAATTAATGGTAAAGGTATTTTCACATGGTTCATATATTGATTAAATACACTTTTAATTTGTTTTACAAGTGAGTTAATCGTGTGCTTCGGAAACAATTAGAACAGGTTGACAAAGAAATAAAATATACTACATAGTGCAGAAAATCTGCATTGTGATGCCTGAGCGTATTGCTTTCACTCCATCCTGGCATACAAATTTTAAGCTTTATCTTTTCAAACAGAGGCTTATAACTTTGGCATTTGTGAGGCTATAATATTAACTAATGTTGCTGAAAGATTATAATTTTTGTATTTGATGTTCATGTGCCTCTATGTCTGAGTGTGGCCATTTCAGTAGTGTGCTCATGTGATGGTTACTGTTTTTCTTGCTTATTGAAAGCAGTGTTTTCTGTGCTTTCTTTCCTTCTTGGGTAGTTCTTACAAAATTAACTCTGGAACATATAAACAAACCCAGACAGTAAGAAAAGTGTTGCCTGAGAGGATCTTTGCTTGACTAACCACAGTTTTAGTTTTACAAATTTTTCTCAAAATTGTTCTCTCTGGAGCAGTGGCAGTGGTTCTCTTGGAGGGATTACAACCCTATGTGCAAAAAAGTAAATGCATAGAGAATGAGTTTCTCATTTTCTTGAATCCCTGCTCAGGCTATACTCATCCCTAATTTTAATGTCTGTCTATGATATGACTGCCACTTAGTACTATACCAAACCAAAACTCTCATGGTTGTCAAGCACGGGCCATAAGCTACAACACTACGCGTGGTAGTTGGTAGATAACGTGTTTCTTTGTTGTCTTGCAACCAAGTGTAACTTTTTTTTTTTATCTTCTGTGAGATGTTCTGCGAGGTTGTGGTTTCCTAAGTCCTGGAAGTAGAAGAGACGTATTCTCTCACATGGCTACCTGCTTGTTTGACAGCTTTATTACTTGGTTGAAATGAAGTTTTACTTTGTCCAAGCTCTTGGGCACCTTAGCATCCTCTAACTTGACTGTTCTTCCCATACTGGTTTTCCAGAACCTGCGTTGCTCCTGGTCAATGAAAACTTTCAGGACCTAGATGCAATATCATTTGAGGCTTAGGCATTTTTAAGTTCTTTGTAGTGGCAGCAGCATGGACCTGTCAGCCTAGTTGATGTTCCCTGTGCAAGCTCGGTGAACCATTTGCAAAGAGTTACGTGCTGGTTTGGGCAAGCTCATTCTTGACCACCTCCTTTGTGAGTGGCTTACAGTATTCAACTCTTCACAAACCTCCCACCACTAGACAACTGGCATCTGAATTGCTAACATCAAAACTGTTAACTACTTAAAATTCGGAATAGACATCATGGTTTCAAAATGGCACTACCAAAACCTCTTCTTGCATTGGTATGGACTCTGCAGACATACTGCAAAGTACTAAGCCTTATTTCAGTATTAATTTTAACACCTTCTGCCATATGAAACACCTCACAGAAGAAAGGGTCTAGAATTATTCTTGTATTATACGGATCTGAAGAACAGTTCAGCAATACAGATCTCTGAGGCATGTGGTGCAAGCAGTTGTTATTCGGAGTTCTTGTTTAATCTCAGTTTCCTAATGGAAGGTGATCCTCTCTCTTCATAGGTATGTGCCATGGAACTACCACGAACCCCAGCTGGGCATGTATGATTTTTCTGGTGACAAAGATCTAGAGTATTTCCTGCAGCTTGCTAACGACACTGGTTTGCTGGTTATCCTGAGAGCTGGACCTTACATCTGTGCGGAGTGGGACATGGTACAACCTTTTGTAACAGTTATCTCATTTCTAGGGTAAACCTAATGCATGTACTTCTGTCTTAAAGTAGACAAACATTCTTGGTGTTTCCTTGGACAAGACTCTTGGTTTAGCCTATTAAAATCCATGCAGACTGAGTGACTTCTTACAACACAAGCTTACTTTGTATTTGTTTTTTTAATTGGGAATTACTACTTGTAGAAAATCAATCTTCAGGTCTCAGTATATGTTTTGCTAGAAGGCTAAATTCTTACATTTCCTAAAAATGATCACTGAAGTGTTTTCTCTTTCTTTTCCCAGGGAGGTCTTCCTGCATGGCTGTTGGAGAAGAGATCTATTGTTCTCAGGTCTTCTGATTCAGGTAGAGGCATCAAAAAGACTAGCAAAAATATGCTTCAGCAGCAAGGTGACTTGTTGTTTGGGGCCATAATTTGAGCTGAAATATGAATTATCTAGTAATCTTGTAAAATCTTCAGTACATTTAATTAGAACTGTGCATTCAAGAAGTATATAGAACAAAGAAAATAGAGTAGAAAGTTTCCAAGGTATTGACAAGTTTCATGAAAACTGGTGCCAAAAGAGAAGTTATTGTCACCATTGAGGAAGAGACAGGTAGCTTTCAGGTTTGTGTTTTTCAGTTTTGCAACAGCCAACTGGCCGCTCATTATGGGAATCTTTCCTGGCTGGTCAGTGTGCATGTAATTCCAGAACTAGTTACAGTATTCTTATGTGCTACCTGGTCATGGACCAGACATGGAGGGATGAGATGAAACAGGATTTTATTGTGGTTATTGGAGTGTGTATTAGGGGACAAAGATATATATCATATCTGACTTCAGTTCTGCTCATTGTGGGATAAATTATCTATTTTAAAAAACAGTACACGTAGCAGCATTTGAATTTGTTTTCCTGTTGAAATGTATTAGGACAACCTGTGTGAGACATATTGAAGTCTCTCTGGTGATTTTCAAAGTTAATCAGTATTTAAATGTTTTATTTTTTAGTAAACTGTACTGGGAGCTGATACTTATGAACAAGTATAAGAGCGCATGAGTCCATTAAATGCTATTCTGTTATACTTTACATATTTAGAACACTAGCTAAAAACTACCTATATATAATTTAAAACAAAAACTAGAAAAAAGCAGAAAAGTTGTGGAACATTTATACTTTGTGTATCACAGACTACCTGGCAGCAGTAGAGAAGTGGATGGGTGTCCTTTTGCCAAAGATGAGGGCTCACCTCTATCAAAATGGAGGTCCAGTCATCATGGTCCAGGTAACTTCCTGAAAATTAAATGAACCCAAGCAGCATGGATGCTTATATTGCTCTTGCAGATACTCCATGGGCATTGGGTGTTGATGTCACAGATGTTCCTTAACAGTTCAGGTAGCTGAAAGATTCTGATGAAATCCCTTATCCTAAAGAACTGAATGCACTGTTTCCAGGATTCAGAGAGCACTTGTCTGCTCTATCAAAGTTGTTCCCCACAACTGTAGAAAGCCATAGAGGAAACTTGTGGAGCTTTTTAGATCTGAGTTTCATGCCGATTCTGGCATAAAGCCAAAATACATTACAATTGCCTGAAACCCTTTGACAGGAAAAAGGGGAATAAGGGTACCTGCACATAGAAGCAAAAGCAGTATGGAGTAACCCTAAAACTTGTGACAAAAACGGCCTCAAAATTTAGGCTTTTTAGTTCTCACACTTAATTTAAGCTGTAAATGTTTCAGGACACAATGTTGTGCATTCATGCTGAGTAACTTCTCTCTTAAACTCCTTCTAGATGTGCAGTGGTGATTGTTCTGTATTCTTAATATTTGACCATAACAAAAGCTTTGTTATAATTTTTTTTTAACTCCCTCGTTGGCACAGGATGGGGTAGGAGACCCTTACAATATGCCCGAGATCATTGTTCTTGAGCAATGTATTGTGTCTATTGAGCAAAAGCACTGGGTGAAATTATTCTTCAGCAGAAATAAGATGCTTATAACATGATTTTCAGAAATAACCTTCAGGTGTGCATGGCATTGGATCTGGAGCTTGAAAGCCCATGCCCTTGAGAAAGGGGCAGGATGTGTACCTCTTAGTAGTAGCAGGGTTTTCCTTCTCCCCTCAGTCCTTTGAGTCCACTGCAAGGCTTTGCTGTTCATGTGAGCGCCTTGTAGGTGTCTCTGTACTGGAAGTCCAATTTTGCTGCAGTTTTGATCATGTCACAACCTGTTTTATGGTTTTATTGTTCTACCTGGGAGGTGGGTCATAGCTCCCCATTTTTAATAGAGACTGTGTTTTGATCACTGTTGCTAAGTAGTTAGGGTAGAGATTTTTATGTGGAGGGTGACTTTGTAGGAAAATAACTTACTTCCACGCAATGATTCCTCCACTGTAAGATAGAGGTGAGAAGAATGAGTGTCTAGAAGCATTGTCTTCTTTTACTCCTCAGGTCTGGAGTTAAAATGACATTTTCAGCATTGCCATCAAAGGAAGAGGAGGGTTGGATTTGGGCTTTCCATTTTTGGTATCAGATGCAGACTGAAATTGGCTACTGCTTTACTGACTTGCTTTTGCTGTGCAGGTAGAGAATGAGTATGGAAGCTACTTTGCTTGCGACTATGACTATCTGCGTTCCCTTCTGAAGCTCTTCCGCCAGCATCTTGGGGATGAGGTGGTGCTGTTCACAACTGATGGTGCAAGCCAGTTTCACTTGAGATGTGGAACTCTTCAGGGTCTTTACGCAACGGTGGACTTTGCCCCAGGTTGGAGACCACTGTTTGTTACCAAAAAATTCTGTTCTGTGTGTGTGGCAGGACAAAGTGAGGCAACTGCTTGACAAACCTGACTGCTTTGTTTAAATGGGGTAATAGGCATTTATGTTTATTTGATGTACTCTTAAACATAAAAGAATCACCCACAAGTACCCAGTTAGAGAGTCATAATCACTTCCTTGCATCATGAAACTATGAATAAACAATTGAAGACTGCTCATAGTGCATATCTCTAAAAATTAGCAGTAATAACTGGCATTGATTCCATTGATTTTTTTTTAATATATTTTTTTGATGTTGGATTTTTCGTTTCATGTTTTTTAATGTCCTCTGTCTGTCCCAGAATCCAGACCTCATAGTTCATTTCTTTTTAAGCCAGTGGTTAGTGAAAAAAAAATACTGCTGAAGATCATCATTAGAAATGTGCACAGTGCCACAATTTGCTGTGATATAGGCCTGAAGAATGGCTAAGTAAACAACCATAGTGTGTTCAGAAAGTGTCATTTTGATAGGAGAGTGAATGAGGTAAATGTTCGTGCTGCATGGACTTGGCAAAATAGGCTTAAGGCTCAAGAAACAAACTCCAAGATAGGTATTTCCTTTTTTTTTTTTTACATGAGGCCTCTTTTGTACATTATTCTCTCCATAGTCAAAGATGTGTGCTTAGCAGGAATCTGTTTTCTTACAAGTAGATTGACTCATGAACTCCTTCGTGTGTATCATTTATGAGATGGTGAGCTACTTATGGAAGTGTAGTTATTTCCAGTCCCTACGGCTTGAGCCACTAGGAGTGATCAGAAATGAAACTCCTGTTCAGAGATTGCCTGGCTTCTGTTCATCCCCATAGTCACGGTTCTGCAACTCCAGACCTATATTTTCCAATAACCAAGTAGCAATTCTGATACATCTCAGACATTTTGGTGCCAGGATGTCATTCCTGAGAAAAGCTGGATTTTCAGAAGATGTATCTCAAAAGCAAAGATGTACAGACATGTATGCGTGCATACATGTACGTATATATTTCAAATAAGTTCTATGACTAAAATGCTGGAATCAAAGGTATTGATTCCTGCGTTTTCTGAAGTAATTTTCTTGTCTGGATTTTTGCTAGGTGTTGGAAGAGAGATAAGAGACCTATTTCAGTAAAATGAAGGACTGAAAAAGTCATGGATGTAGCAACTCAATTTTATTTCTGTCTGCTTATAGGTGGCAATGTGACAGCAGCATTCTTAGCTCAGAGGGGCAGTGAACCTACGGGCCCTTTGGTATGTCTTTTCACTTAAATTTCTTGTATCATTCCTGATCTTGCAGTGGTTGATAAAAGTGGAGTTGACAACAGTGTGTTGGACAGTTTTAGAGTCATGTTTATGAATATATATAATTTCCAAGTCAGAAAAACTGAACAGAGGAGCTTCTCTGTGTGTTTGTCAAATCCACATTAACTGCTGTTCTGCAAATACTATTTTAGTCTCAAAAGATATTGATTTTGTTTCAGTATTTTTTTTTTTTCCTTGCTAAGACAAGTGTTTACAAAGCAGCGGAAACAGTAAGTATGATTAGATGAGTTAGTGAGGTATGTGTGTAGGTGGAAGTTAAAAGCAAAATTAAAAGGGCAGGTTAGAAGTTTCTTCCTGTTTTCAGCTACCCTAGAGGTTTTACATAAGCTATAAAGCCATGTGAGATCTCTGGAAGCCATTTTGACCAAGGGGGAAGGCCTGTTGAGGGTACATGATTATCTCTGTGCTATGAAGTTGTTTAGAATGCAATCTGAGTATTTGATTTATTTTTCATTGCATCTAGTCTATGTATGCTATAATGCAGAGAATGTATTGATTCCATCATTTATTGGAATGCCAAGCATCTGAAACATGTTCATGTTGACAGGTTCCAAGGAAATCCATGCTCTTTTGGTACTTAAGCAATTATTTTCAAAGTGTCCATATAAAATCATTGGAACAATCCTTCAGTTTCTTTGACCAGTAATCTACTGAAAAAGACTGACTTAGTGTATACTTTGCTGTATTTAGAGTAGTTTAAAAATGGCTCAAATGAGTCAAGGTGCCTTTTTTTCCTTCCCTCTTACAGTTAGTAACTTTAAATCACATTGCTTTCTGTTCTTGTTCCCTATTCATGTTTTCCCTTCCTCTTTTGTCCTTCCTCCTTTCAGGTTAATTCTGAGTTTTATACTGGATGGTTGGATCACTGGGGGCACCGTCATTCTGTTGTGCCCACACAAGCTATAGCTAAAACACTTAATGAAATCCTGGCACGTGGTGCTAATGTTAACCTGTAAGTGTGTGTTCAGTAGAGGTTAATTTGGGGGGGATTTTTTTTTCCCTCGCAATTCAGCAGAACCTGATTTAAGTGGATGACTTTTTTTGCTTTTTAGGTACATGTTTATAGGTGGGACTAACTTTGCCTATTGGAATGGTAAGAAATTATTTAAGTGATACTGATGATGTAGGGGAGCTGTTTATGAATTAGGTAGTAATATATTCTGTGAAAGAATAAGCTATGCTTGCTTTCACATGACAAAAGATGACTGCACTAGCTGTTCTCTGTCTATTGCCAGCATAATTCTGAAAGTTGATACCTTTGGGGAAAAAAACAAGTTTTCCACTCTGTTGCCTTTTTCCCCCCTCCTCCCTTAGGTGCTAATATGCCCTATATGCCACAGCCCACTAGTTACGACTATGATGCTCCACTGAGCGAAGCGGGGGATCTGACAGAAAAATATTTTGCCTTGAGGGAAGTCATTGGTATGGTGAGTGTCCCTGGGACATGTTTGGAATGGTTCTCTGAAACATCCCTGGTGTACTGCAAACTCACTCACTCTTGTGTTGGTATAGGTTACTTCTGAACTTTCTGTTTTCTTCAGGTAAGGGAAGTAAGGTAGAACAAGGTGATCAGGCCAACCTAACTCCTTGTTGTTACCAAAGGGGAAAGATCTTACACCTCTCTGGCTCTCCTTTCTGTTCCGATGGCTCCCTCCTTCCTTTCAGAGGAGGGGATACAGGTGCAGATCTGACACCGAAATGATTCAGCTCTGCTTTTTTTTTTTTTTTTTTTTTCAACTGAAGGTCAGTAAACTGAATCAGCTCACTCGCTTGGGTGAGAGCCAGTGCTGGCACACAGGGAGCAAGGGGAGGCAGAAAGGGTTTGGCTGGGTGTAGAGATGGAGGAGGAGCGAACGGAGGTTTTCCCTTTCAGCATTGATGAGCCATTCAGTCAGCTCAGTCTCATCACGGGATGTCAGCCTGATGTGACCTGCAGCTTAGTGCTTTGGCTGTCTGTATCCCAAGCTTCATGTTGTGGTTTTGGGCCTCTGTGAGAAGGAGCTTGCTTATTCAAATGAACACATCTTGTTTTTGTGATGCGACAAACTGTAGCTAGTGGGTGGGACCAGCTTTGCCTTGCTGTAAAAATGCACAGTGTCTCTACAAAATGGAGACTGAAGTGAAACGTGGAACCTGTATCTGGATTTTTTGAGTAGTCTTGCATTGGAGGCTGTTCAGATAAAGCTTAAAAACAGATTCCATGGGAATCCCAAGGCTCAGGCTTGTACTTGCTGTCCTGTTGCATGCCAGCAACATTCCTATTCACTAGAAAACTTTTTTTTGATGGGAGTAGATCTCCCAAAAGTATATTACACTTCCTCTAGGGTTGAGCATGCCTTTATCTCTGCCCCGTGGAATGCCTGCTGTGGGTCATTTTCTTCAATTTCTCTATTATCCCTAAGCTTTCTGTTGATGGGATAATTTTGATAGCCTTTCAAGGGGAATTTCTGACCAGAGAAATTCCCAAACTTCCTGGTTTTGTTTTCTTCAAGGCACGATCCCTGTCTGAAATGTAAGTAGTGTTCTAGTGCAGTGAGAGAGCCTTCATAAGATCTAAAGTGTTCAGTATAACCTAAGGTGTGTTGGGTCATGGTACAGCTTTTTTTTTGGTGTGGTTTGTTTATCTCTTGCCTTCCATATCCACAGGATCTCAGTGAAGTTTTCCGGTCTCTGCTGTGGGTTCTAAACCCATCACAGTCTATCTACTCAGTTGCAGTTTGAGGTGGAGCTGATGAAAGAAAACTAAGTTGCCTGTAACTAATGACTGCATTCAACATGTTAGATGTGCTACAAGGCTAACATGTTATAATCTTCCTTTACTGTTTCCTTCAGTTAATAATTGTGATAAAGAAGAAGGGTTTCAGCCTACAGTTTCTTTCAATTGCTGACAGCATTCTCTAATTTTTACTATTTGGGCTGGGACTTCCTACTTTTGACAACTTCTCTTGGGTGAATATAGTTTTTCTTTGTTCTAAGCCTCAATATCTTGGATTATTTTCAAATACAGAAAGGAAGAAATGAACTTGTTACCAGAAATACAAATCAGGCTTTCATCAGTACATAGTTGACATTTGACAGGAGAATTGGGAGGTATGGGGAATCATACTGCTGTGGTCTGTTTTTTTTTAAAAAAATAAAAAAAATATTGACCACCTAAACAGAAAAACCCTTGTCTTGGTGCAGAGGTGAGCTTTTGAGCATGAGTTTTATGCTGGATATACCATGTGTAAGTGCAGCAAATCATACCTTGTGCTAAAAGTTTCAAGCTGGAATCAAAGTAAAATCTCTTAAGAAAAATGCCCTTTCAGCCCCTCACCAAATTTATTTAAAAAAAATAAATGTAGGAGCTGCCAAAGTAAGCACTCAGAAGTCACCGAATGTGCAGATTAAGATAACCATCACAAGGGCAGTCATTTGTGCATGTGCATTGAAAGGTAAGCTTAGATTGCTTGATCACATACATGGGTATCTTGTCTGCAGAAGTTTTTTTTCTATAATGCACAGAGAGGGACATGTTCAGTAAATGAAAGAACGGATGGGAAGAGTGGACATTACAGGAGACCAGTGATGGCAGGAAAGGGAGAAGAGGATGATGGCAAGGGGAGAGGAAGATTGTAGGCTCAGAAAGGAGGAGGCTAGGATATGGGGCGGAAAGCCAGTGTCTAGATTTGTTGCTCCTCAGAGGTGTCTGAGAAAGTGGTAGACACCCTTCACTCCTTCACTCTGCTGATCTCAGATGGTTCTTCCTAGAGATATAAGGCAAGAAGTAAGAAGAAATAGCCTGGCAGTCAGAGTGTTTCTTGCATGTTTCCATGGGATTGATTGGGCAGTTGTCTAGACCAGGACCAGAGGGAGGCTAACAATGGGACCTCAAGGGTTCATGAAGCTGTGGAAGAGGCTGTGGTCTCAAGACCTGCTTCTCAAAGAAACCAGCCCAGGCAGTAATGGATTAGCAGGTGGTGGTCGAGTGTAGTAACATTGAAATGAAAGGCACAAGAGGCTAATAATTCCCATATCAAAGTGCTGCTAAGGAAGGGTCAGGTGGAAACACTGCCCTACGGACTTGGAAAAGTTAACTCAAGCTCCCGTGGACTGGGTTGATGACTGCAGGAGGGTTGTAGAAGATGCATACTGTAACCACAGGAGGGCTCCAAGGGCACTGTGATTATTTGACAGCTCGTTTGTTTGCTATGCTTTTTACCGTTACCTCGAGGTGAATAGTTGTTAAAAATCGTTTACCATATGTGATCAAGTCAGATGTTTGGTTTTGTTTTTTTTTTAAAAAAAATCCTCCATCTTAGACTAGATGCAGCTGTAATCCTTCAGCACAGTGAGATTATCTACTTTTAGCCAAAGTTCTGCTTTTGTAAGTTGTGAAGTGGAAAGTGAGAATTCAGTTACAGCGTGTTTATATTTAAGTTTCATGTGTGTGTGTGTGTTTTGTTTGTGTGGTTTTTTTTTTGTTTTTTTTTTTTTCCCCTCCTTCCCTTTCTAGTATAAGCAGTTACCGGAAGGTCCTATCCCTCCAACAACACCCAAATTTGCATACGGGAACGTCCGCTTGCAGAAGGTAAATTAACATCTGTAATATGTTGTATGTCTTTCCGTAATGCTGTACGTTTTTTTGCAAAAAATGTTTATGAAGATAGCATGACAGTCTAGATATACAAAATAAAGAGGAAAACCTTGAAAGCAAACTTTCAGGAAGGAGGGAGCAGAGCTTGGGAGTTAGGAATCACGCCCATGGTGGAAAATGAGAAAATGCATGTTATCTGGAAATAAAAAGGTAATTTTTACAATATGCAGTATGTGCCTGAAGTTTTTCTAAACCGAAATGAATATGTTATTAACACAACAGAATCATAGTTGTCTGAGATAACTTGTCTATGAGTAGTGCAGCTGGGAGAATGCTGGTATGAGCAGAGTGTTTTTGTAGCTGGTGATGCCTCTGAAGTAGAAGCAGCAGGTAGGATGTACGTATCTCTTAAATACCTCTAGGTGTTTAAATTTTGAATATGGAACATTTTCAATAAATTTGAAAGTCTTACTGATAAAGTTTCTTACAAAATTTGTGAAAATCTCTAGCTGATGACAGAAATTAAATTAGTTTCCAGCTGAGGGAAAGACATGCAGAACCTAGCACGCAGAACCCAGCCTTGCTATATGCTGTCTGACAACAGTGATCTAACTGATCAGGACATGAGTAGCTGGGGTTTGTCCACCATCATTTTAGAACCAGGGACAATTTTCTGTGAAATACAGTTGAGAACTGAGTTCCTGCAGTGAGTGTAGAGGATGATTTGTGGGGTGATGAAAGAGACAGCAGGTATGAACTTGGCTATATTCATTCTGCTGGGCACAGACAAGTTATTTTGAGGTGGAGAGTTACTGCAGTTGGTGTACTGGATACTATGATTCATAATGCTTTGATTTTATACTTCGTAATTTTAATTTGGCAGCCACCTTTCCAATCAGTGATGTGTCTGATCCATTACGCATTGCAGCTGAAGCATTGCAAAATCTGGTAGTGATAAGACTTTGCAGGCATTTTCAAGTCATCCCACTCAAGTGGTGAGCAGAAATACTATTCGTATAAAAGTGATTCGCCAGTGAAGTTGAAACAGATCATTATCATTTTGAACAACCTTTGAGTATCTTCAAACCTTATAGGGCAGGGGTTGCCATATGAGGTTTCACTGGTAGCGTTTAACTATATACCATTATCAGTATACTCACCACTTCTGCTGCTATGATAGGTTGCCAGCATTTGGGAGCCTAGCAATCAGATTTTGACTCTCCCATCTTCTCATGCTTCATGGCTCTCAGATAGGGCTGCCCTATTTCACTAGAACAAAACTTTCTCTTTCATGCCTTCAAGAAATGAATACTGCAGGGTGCCTGGCCCAGACACTTGTCTTACAAAGGAGGAGTCAGATGACTAAGCTTGCTCAAATATCACAGCTTTGGCCTGGCCATTACACTGAGAGCCCTGTTCCTGCACCTTCTCACCTTCTACACTTCCTGCTTTTTTTGAGAGATGCTTTACTCTCCACCCAGCAGTTCTGGGAATCCAGATGGCATGTCTAAACTGCCAGGTGTGAGGTTCCTGTCATTCCCTATGCATATACTGCCATCTGCAGTGAAAGCCCCTAGAATTCTTTTCTGGGAACAAGGCTGCTTTTTGCTCTGTGAACCAACTGCTTAACTTCAGCAGCCATTTACTCCTCTGCTTGATTACCCTGCAACACAGGACAAGTCTCAAATCACGGAGAGTTTGTACGGTCCCAGCCGAAGATGTCCTCCCAACTCTGTGATGCATTCTAGCCCCGGCTGGGACCAGGTTCAGTGCACCTTGTTGTATGGGGAAGCCTGAATGTATTTGGGTGAATATCAGAGAGGGAATATTGCAAATGATAGGACTTTCTTTGGTAATAGTAAACTTCCCAGCTATATAATTTCCAGTGTCAGTGTTAAAACAGGTACTGTGTGAAGCTTCACTGTGCAGTCGAGGTCCAGCAGTCAGTCTGCTATGCAGAACATTGACTTTACAGCAGTGAACCAACTCCCTTGACACTTTTGCAGAAAGGAAGACGGAAAGGAGGCTCCAGGGTGTTTTCAGGAGTCATAAGTTGTACTTTACAGAGGGACATGTAATCAGAACAGGCTGTTTCTTCCACCACCCCCGCCCCCGCAAGATGTTCTGTGACAATTCAGTCCTTAAGTACCTGATCAGTTACTCAGAAGCTAAACTTGGGGAAAAGAGATCTTTGCCCTTAGTAGTGCTGCCTGTCATATTTGCTGTTTTTTGGAGGCTTGCAAATAGGTTGCTCCAGATGAAAATAATTGGGGAACCCAATGTGGGGGAAGGAAAAGAAATAAATAAAACAAAACAAAAAAAACCCAAACCAAAATCTCCCCTGCTGTTGCTTGATCAGACAGTTGTTCATTTTGAGCTACTGAATTATTTTAAAGAATTCTCCTGGGTGGGGAAAAATGTAATTTATTAAAAGATGCTGAGGACACTGGCATTGCTACAGAAGAGTAGAAGACAGGAAAGCAGGCCACAATGAAAAAAAATCTTGTTGCACAGATGCAAAAGAGAACTGTTGAAGATGAGGAATGAGGGCAGGCAAAGGCAGAATAGCAATAGATGGGCTCAAGAAATGTGAGCAAGATCACAGGGTTTAGGGGTTTAAGACCCAGAATGTGGGGAGCATCATTTCCAGAGGGAAATAAATGAGTCTTAGTGCCTGCAATGTGTCTGTGTGGCTGTGCAGGCTTGTGAGCAGGTGGTGGTTTCTGGTCACCACTTGGAGGGCCCTAAGGAGTGCTTGGTCACAAGGAAATGCCTGTCCCAGCACTGCAACCTGCAGTCTCCCATGTTCTGGAGATGTACTTGGTTCTTAGGATGTGGAGGGCTCAGGCAATAGCAAGTAGCAGGCAATGCTGATATGAGTTGGGGGTAGAAAGGGGTTAAGCAAACAGGATGCTACAAGTAGTTTATAGGATTCCTGTGGGAACTGTTTTGTTTCGTGTTTTGTTTTTGGTTTTTTTAAATGCTTGATCTTACAGTTTGGTTTTGAAGATCTTGCTCTGGAGGATAAAAAAATATTGCTATTTTTTATTAGTAGTCATCTGTTGTTTTATGGGTTGAGTTTTTAAAAATTCTTGACAATATTTGTAATTTTTAAATTTACTGTTAAGTTTCTGTTGCAATACCGATTGTCCACTAAGTAGCACTCAACAGGAACTTGAAGCAAGAGCGGATCTTGCTTTGGTTTTTTTTGTATGCACTACTTAAGAGTGAAAAGCTGAACAAAAGTAATCTATTGAAGCTTCAAAGAAACAAGCTGCTACCAGCCTAGTCCATAAGTGAATCATATGTGGTCTGTGTGTATTCAGAACAGAAGCCCCCTTGGTAGCAGGAACTTAAAAAAAAAGTCAAACAAGCACATGTACAAGCTGCTAATACTCAGTTCAGCAAGGCACAAAGCAGCACTCATTGCCAGTTAGTAGCTCATTCAAGTGACCATCTTAATACTGCTTACGTTAATTTCTAATTTCATTCTCCCCCTAGGGCCAAGACTATTCATGCTCATAGGATTGTTGTTTAGTTACATAAATCAACTCTGCCAGTGTCTGTGCAAAGATACTCGTCTCTTGCTTTACAGCTGTTGTACAAGACCTGGCAGTTCAGTCTCTCCTGTGGCCTGCCAAGTCCAGCATATTGGTTTAACATTACTGGCTCCCTTGGCGGAGCACAAGATAAGGAATGGAGCACATACAGAGTCCGGAACATTTGGGGAATTTTACTCTATGAAAGCTGATTGTTATTTTGGGTACAATGCTTAAACTGAAAACATAAGAGCAAACTACTTCCATCAAAATTTTGCAAGCCATTGTTTGTCTAAGAGCCTTCTTGCCAGGGTGGACATGCTTGGCTATGGAATAGTGAGGGTGACCCAACCTCCAGGTAGTGATGGCATTACACTTTGTATACTTATGGCCTCCTTTTACTTTCTTGTTCCTAGCTAAAGAGTTGAGATAAGCTCATTTCAAAAGTCCATACAGATCTATGTCTACATGCTTGTTGTGGTTTAACGCTGGTAGTCAGCTAAGCATCACACAGCTGCTTGCTCACTCTCCCCCAGGGGGATGGGGGTGGAATCAGAAAAGTAGAAGTGCGAAAACTCATGGATTGGCATAAAGACAGTTTAACAGGTAAAGCAAGAGCTATGTGCACAAGTAAAGCAAAATAAGGAATTCATTCACTAGTACCCATCAGCAGGCAGGTGTTCAGCCATCCTCAGGAAAGCAGGGCTCCGTCATGTGTAATGGTTCCTTGGGAAGACAAACGCTGTTAAGTCTGAACATCTTCCTCTTTCTCCTTTTTTCCTCCACCTTTTATTGCTGAGCATGACATCATATGGTATGGAATATCAGTTGGGGTCAGCTGTCCCAGCTGTAACCCCTCCCAACTTCTTGTGCACCCACAGCCTGCTCACTGGTGGGCCAGTTTGAGAAGCAGAAAAGACCTTCACTCTGTGTAAGCAGTGTTCAGCAGTGACTAAAACATCCCTGTGTTATCAACACTGTTTTCAGCCCGAATCCAAAACATAGCCTCATACTATCTACTATGAAGAAATTTAGCTCTATCCCAGCCAAAACCAGTACTATACTGAAGAAATAATTGCATGTACGTAATGAGTCATGCTGACTTCTGTCACATACAGCATTTCACACAGTGATGTACATTTTAATCAATAATTTAGTATTTCAGCACTGCTGACTTTCGTGTATGCTCTGCAAAAATTTGATACTTCTGTTACTGAAGTAGCCTCAGAAGTTTGTATTGCTGTGATTCTCTTACCGTATTCAGTTTTACATGAGATTTCAAAAGCCTAATTTTTTTGCTGTTTTTTCTCAAGCATTCAAAATTAAATCTGCATTTGAAAAATATTTTTGATGTCTGATGTGTAATTGCCACTGAACAGTGACAATGCTTCTGGTGAAACAGACTGATACCTTGCATGAAAAATATGAATGCAATTAATTTTTTTGAACTTGTGAGACACTAGGCATATTGTGTGCATCTTGTCTAACATAAAATTGATACTAGACTTTGAGAGAGGATTGTAGATGAGTAGAAAACTGTATAGTCACAAAAGGAAATTGCAGATGGCAACAAAAGGCAGTTTAATTGTACACACATAAGTTCTTATTCAGCAAGGTACTTATGCACGTGACTAGCCTAAACCTTGCTCCCAGTCTCACTAAAATCAGTCCAACTACTTACATGTGACACTGAATTACAGCCTTTGGGTTTCTAAAATCATTTAAGACTAAATAGGGTAAATTCATCTTGGATAACTCTTGATGGAACCAAATTGTATCCCTGCTTAGCTCACTGGAGTAACTCACGGGAAATCAGTGGCATTTTCCCCTAGCTTGATTGTAAGTATAATTGAACAATATTAAGATAATATAGTTGTTTTGTATTAATTGTCCGGAGCAGTTTATAGAACTTCTGTGAGAAACTCCTGGGTTAGTTCTCATTAAATAATAAAAGATCACTTCATAAATGCATAGCAAATTTAGAACATCTGGATTTTAAAAACATTGATCCACATGTAGCATGTTTCTTTCAGGGTTCATCAGTTCTCTGTACTGTATTGTATTATTAATGTGTCTGTAAGGATGATGTAAAAGCTTAAGATTTCTTTGCTTTCTGGACAGTTGCAGCGAGGTGGCTGGAATATGCAAGCTATTGTATTTGGATTGAAATTTACTGACCTTCATATATCTGCTTTTTCTGTGCTGCAGGTGGGCACTGTGGTAGAGGTTCTTGACAGGCTGTCATCTGCTGGACCAGTGAAGAGCACTTACCCATTAACCTTTGTTCAGCTAAAGCAGGTGAGGATTCCTTCAGTAGGCACTTTGCAGTAATTTTGTAAACCTCTATGGTATTACTTGTCTTATGTCCAGTGTCTTACATCTTATTTCAGCACAGAAGTAATAGTATTTTAAATGTGCCCAGGATTTTTGCATTGGAGATCTTTCCATATTCTACAGTGCACCTGTTTTGCAACCAAGGTTTTCCTCTTTCCGTGAATGTAGGTATCTATGCTGTCCAGGCTTTCACCTTTATCTCTCTCCTCTCTGAAGTATTGATTTTCAGGTTCCTAAGAGACTTTTTTTTAATCCATCTTTTTCTTCACTATAATTTTTCCTTATTCTGTTCGTTCTTTGCCTCTCCCCACTTGCTATCAGAGTGATTACAGTGACTGAGACACTGCTTTCTCATACAAGTCAGGGGGCGTGGAGATTGGGGAATGCAATCTATTGGACACTTCTATGGACCTCCTACTTATTTGTAGTCTTTTTCTTTTACTATGTGTTTGGTGAGGCAAGAGAATGCAGTGTGAGAAACCTTTGGGAGCAACCTCTTGGAGTTGTTGCAACCTGCTGTCAAGGTCGTTCACCCCACTGGCTGAGATAGGAGAAATTCCTTTCTCTGCCTTTTCCTGTGGTTTCTGCTGACTCCCACTCTTGCCTATGTTCCCCTTCTCTCAGTCTCTGCATCAGTTTCCCTGTCAATTTTGGTGACTTTCCGTATCTTCCCTCACAGTCAAAGATCTTTCCCTTTCTGCTGAGGGACTCTGTCTTTCTGTCCTATTAAACTGTCTTTATCTCAACCCAGGAGTTTTACCTTTTTTCTGATTCTCTCCCCCATCCCACTGTGGGGGAGCGAGCGAATGGCTATGTGGTGTTTAGCTGCCTGCCAGGTTGACCTACAGTCCTTTTTGGCACCCCACGTGGGGCACAAAGGGTTTAGATAATGACAGATCTGACCAGAGCATGTTAAAACAAATTTCCTACAAGTATTCATTATATTATTTTAGTTTTAATAGTCGCTGGTCACAGTGTTGATTTATTTGCTCTGACTTGTTGCGCTTCTTCTCAGAGTTGTGTTGTGTAACACCTTACTTGCTGTATATGTTCTCTGTTGTGCTGTTTATCATCTCTGGGGGCTGAATTATGTTATTTTGCTCTACTGTGTAACATTGGCTTTTGATATGATAAAATCTCTGGTCGTGAGACTAATCTGGTATTTGTACTCAGGATTGCTGTCACCTCCATACTTTGGGAACCATCTCTTGGAAACTATTAGTAATTACACTGTTTACCTTTTCTCCTCAGCCGATCTATGAGGGAGACAAGGGGGAACACCTTCCCCCACTCCTTCACCTTCCTCTTTTCCAGACTAGTTACAATAGCTCTTGAGAATTTTTAATATACTTGGGATGTTCAAACCAGCATGTTCCTATTGCTCTGTCTCCTGAATGTGTTTCAGGTCTTGTTTAAGGTTAAATAACTCTTTAAGAATACCACCCAGAGATCTGCCCCGAGGATGGATAGTTACAAGTGGCAGGGTGTATGGGATAGTATGGGCAAGTACCTAGGACAGTGGGCACCTCCAGTGTTTTGGAACTTCACCCCTGAACAAGTACAGAATCCTGAAAAACTAGTAAAATATTTGGAAAAAGTGTGCTGTCACCCTAGCAATTCCAGAGAGACACAAATCACTGCAATGTGCTGGGGCCTGGCCCATGCCTACCAAGCCCTGTTCAATGCTATTCATTACCCTCAAGGGGAAGAGAAGCTCTCTGGATCTGACAACAAAACAACAGGCACTGCGGCTACTCCAGCCCTGGTGGCAGGCACTGCAGCTGAACCAGAGAACCAACCCGTGCCGCTATCAGTTGCCCCTATACACAAGAAGAAATATTGGATGCGAAAGTCAGCTTGTTTTTAGTAAGGGAGACTTGAGGTTGACACCTGGGGTTTTGGAGTCGGGGATACAGAAGACCCGAGGCCTACTACAGCTGAAAAAGAGATACTGGCAGCTTATGAAGGGATTCGAGCTGCTTCGGAAGTAACTGGTGCTGAAGTGCAGCTCCTCCTGCCACCCTGGCTGCCGGTGCTGGACTGGATGTTCGAAGGCAAGGTGTGCTCTACACATCATGCAGCTGATGCTACATGGAGTAAGTGAGTTGCACTGATCACACAACAGGGTCAAATAGGAAACTCTAGTCATCTAGAAATCTTGGAAGTGATCGTGGACTGGCCAGAAGGCAAAGATTTTTGGAATATTGCTAGAGGAGGAGGTGACGCATGCTGAAGAGGCCCCACTGTATAATAAACTACCAGAAATTGAAAAGCAGTATGCCCTGTTCACTGATGCATCCTGCTGTGTTGTAGGAAAGCATCGGAGGTGGAAGGCTGCTGTATGGAGTCCCCTACACCAAGTCGCAGGAACTGCTGAAGGTGATTCGAGTCAGTTTGCAGAGGTGAAAGCCATTCAGCTGGCTTTAGACATGGCTGAATGAGAAAAGTGGCCAGTGCCCTGTCTCTATATTGACTCATGGATGGTGGCAAATGCCCAGTGGGAGAGGTTGCAGTGATGGAGGCAGAGCAACTGGCGGCACAGAGGCAAACCCAACTGGGCTGCTGCATTGTGGCAAGATATTGCTGCCTGGGTGGAGAACCTGGTTGTGAAGGTACATCATGTAGATGCCAATGTACCTCAGAGTCGGGCCACTGAAGAACATCAAAACAACCAACAGGTGGATTAGGCTGCTAAGATTGAAGTGGCTCAGGTGGACTGGCAACATAAGGATGAATTATAGCTTGGTGGGCCCATGACACTTCAGGCTGTCAAGGAAGAGAGGCAACATATAGATGGGCTTGTGATCAAGGGATGGACTTGGCCATGGACACTATTCCACAGGTTATCCATGAATGTGAAACATGCGCTGCAATCAAGCAATCCAAGCGGTGAAAGCCTCTGGTATGGAGGACGATGGCTGAAATATAAATATGGAGAGACCTGGCAGATTGAATATATCACACTCGCACAAACCTGCCGAGGCAAGTGCCATGTGCTTACAATGGTGAAAGCAACCACCATATGGCTGGAAACATATCCCATGCCCCATGCCACTGCCTGGAACACTCTCCTGGGCCTTGAAAGACAAGTCTTATGGGGACATAGCACCCCAGAAAGAATTGAGTTGGACAACAGAACTAATTTCCAGAACAACCTCATAGACACCTGGGCCAAAGAGCATGGCATTGAGTGGGGTATATCACATCCCCTATCATGCACCAACCTCCGGGAAAATCAGATGATACAATGGATTGTTAAAGACTACACTGAGAGCAATGGGTGGTGGGACCTTCAAACATTGGCATACACATTTAGCAAAGGCCACCTGGTTAGTCAACACTAAAGGGTCTGTCAATTGGGCTGGCCCTGCTTAGTCAGAACTTTTATGTACTGTAGAAGAGGATAAAGCCCCTGTAGTGCACATAAAAAAAAATAAATGTACTGGGGAAGACAGTCTGGGTTATTCCTGTCATGGGCAAAGGCAAACTCATTCATGAGATTGCGTTTGCTCAAGGACCTGGGTGCACTTCATGGGTAATGCAGAAGGATGGGGAAGTCACATGTGTGCCTCAAGGGGATTTGATTTCAGGTAAGAATAACCAATCATTTAAATTGTATGATGTTAATTGCTATATGATATTGTATGTCATCACTATTATGGTTGCTGTACGCCATATCAATGGTATTACAGTAAGAATTACCCAGATAAATGAAGAATGAATTCTGGTGAAACTGAGCAAAGTGCAGCAATGATAGAACCAGATAAGCACAGTGGTGATGGAACCAGAACTGGCTTCAGGATGCAACAATCCAACACCACACACCATCTCTCTTGCCCTGAAGGACTGTAATGACAGATGGAGCCCAAAGTCATGGACTAAATGAACTCAACGGACATTTTAGAGGGATGACCCATAGACTAAGGGAATGATACCTGTGTGTATATATCAAAAGATGAGAAAGGTCGTGGTAATTAATTGGGGATGTATTGGAAAGTGTGGGACCTGGGCATGACATAGAAGGTATAGAATAAAGGATGGATATAGGCAAAAAGGACTGTTGTAGTTTAACCCAGCAGGCAGCTAAACACCACACCGCTGTTTGCTCACTCCCCCTACAGTGAGTTGGGGGAGAGAATTGGAAAAAAGGTAAAACTTGTGGGTTGACATAAAGACAGTTTAATAGGACAGAAAAGGAAGGGAAAATATTATCATTATTACAAATAATAATAAAGAATATACAAAACAAGTGATGCACAATGCAGTTGCTCACCACCTGCTGACTGATACCCAGGCAGTCCCCGAGCAGCAAGCTGCCACCCTCTGGCCAACTCCCCTTACTTTTATTGTTCAGTATGGCGTACAGTACAGTCATATGGTATGGAATATCCCTTTGGCCAGTTTGGGTCCGCTGTCCTGGCTGTGTCCCTTCCCAGCTTCTTGTGTGTTATCAACA
Source organism: Cariama cristata (assembly GCF_000690535.1). Lineage (NCBI taxonomy): Eukaryota > Metazoa > Chordata > Aves > Cariamiformes > Cariamidae > Cariama > Cariama cristata. The sequence goes on along the minus strand of NW_009629214.1, from coordinate 3,280 downwards.
TTATTCTCATCCTAAATCCAAAACACAGCACTGTACCAGCTAGTAGGAAGAAAATTAACTGTATCCCAGCCGAAACCAGGACACAGGGATAAATGGTTTTGTGGCTAGTAAGTGAAAGAGATGATGCATTGTTTGACTTGTTTTTAATTTGCGGTGTTTCACTTTGTGATGAGAACAAGTCTAATGAGTGACCTTTTTTTTTTTTTTTTTGCTTTCCTAATGGGGAAATCTGAAGTGAATGAAAGTTAACATTTCAGTCCAAGCGTGTAGTCAGGAAAGTGGGATATTTTTAATTCATGATCTCAATTGAAGCCACAGAATGACTTGGTTCATTAATCTGAGTTTTTTCCTTTCTTTTCTTCTCTTAGTATTTTGGGTTTGTACTGTACAGAACTACACTTCCGAAAAACTGTACAGAGCCAACACAACTGTCTTCACCTTTAAACGGAGTCCACGATCGTGCCTATGTCTCTGTCGACGGGGTAAACATTGTTTGGTGGTATTAATTTCTACCATGAGTGGTCTTCACAAAAGTTATGGATACTGCCTTTTTTTTTTTAACTCCTTTCTCCAGCTTACCAAAACAACTTTATGAAATAATCTTATTTAATCAGATGAAGGAAGTATACAGTTGACTCATGCTAAATGTTCATATTTGTATTTCAGAAAATATGAGTATCTATTATTTCTAAGGAAAATGTAATTGTTTCCAATTTTGAGATATTTGAATGTTGATACAGATTCATGACTTAAGTAGAAAAAAAAACCCTAGAAGAAGGGTTTACTTGCAGATTCATGAAATATGTTAATGGTATATGTGCTTGGTGGCTTTCTAAAGTGTTTCCGTAGAAATTTTTTTTTTTAATTCTCTTTTTCCTTTGAGGGTGGGGGGAAGTGGAGACCTGAGCCTATGTCTTGCCATATGAAACTGGCTTCTGACCACAAGTTAAAAAAAAAATTTTATCATACAGGATGTGGACTTTACCTTTCTTTACTTGAGCAGGGTTTTGTTCATGCTTAATGAGAATTGGTATAAATTGACAGACTTTGGTAGCATATTTTTTTAATCAATCTTAGACCTATGCTGACTCTCGTCACCGTTGTGTCCAGGTCAAGCTGTTCTTTTGTTATGTTGTGGGAATGGGAATAAATAAAACTGAATATTGATGCGAGCTTAATTGGAAGATTAAGCCCCTTTTAATCAGTGATATTGCCAAAATCTTCTCAGTCAGTAGACTACATTTGAGAACTTGCTTTTTGTGAGTCAGGTGAATCAATAACTGCTAGGATTCAGTTAGTTGAAATCAGCTAAGAAAAGAGATGGTGTCAGTTGAACAAATGCTGCCTAGTAGCACATCCAGTTGATGTACTGAAATGTAAATATTGACATAACAGCTTTGTGTGTGTGTGTGCACGCATGTGTGCAAGAAGAGGAAAGGAAATTTTTTTTTTACTTTTTGTTGTTTGTTTCCTTTGTCCTCTTTCTTTTCTTCATGCAAGTTGAAGAGACAAATAACAGAGTTTTGTGGTTTTTCAGTGGTTATTGTTTTCTTCCTCTTGGTGTAATTCATATAGGTTCCTCAAGGTGTCCTTGAAAGGGACAAATCACTTATGATAAATATAACTGGGAAGGCTGGAGCAAATCTGGACATCTTGGTAGAGAATATGGGCCGAGTCAACTTCGGTAGATACAATAATGACTTTAAGGTAAGTAAAATCAGTTGAGTTACTGGACTGTGGTGGCTTTTCCTCTTTTTTCCACAGGTTAAAAAGAAAGTAGTGGGTTAGAGCAAAAATATCAAGATTACACAGCTGTAACTTTACCTCAAAGTATAACTACTTAGTAGTTTTCATCTGAGTTTTTTCCAGTCACAAAATCAATGCAGAATTAAAAACTGACAGACATCTTTTAAATTTTTTTCTTGTTGGTTCACTTATGTTGTCAGCCAAAGTGTTGCCCGCAAGACTTTCAGGTTGAGTTGAGCCTGTAGCTAACATTTTAAAATGTGCAAAGCTGTTTGGATAAACTCCAAAAATGAGTTGGAAATTGGTCTAGATCTTAGTTGTACTTCGAGGCTTGTGAATCTTGGGGTTGTGTTTTTGTGTGTGTGTACATATGTGTACACATATACACTTTTGTATCTCTCTCCATGTTCCATTTCATTTATCAGCAGCATACCCTTGCAGTATTTTCAGTGTGGCTAGGAAAGGCTATCTCACAAACGCTTTACCATGCAAAATTGCCAGTTCAGATTTGGACTGATCAGGTGTTACAGATAATGATCAGAAAGCTTCCAAATGCTTCTGGGTCCATGTGCACTTTGTGACTGTCACCCTTCCACATGAGTGGCTTCCACAGGTGCCCACCAAGCTGCTCTATCGCTCCTCCTCCATCGACAGGACAGGGGAGAAAACACAACGAAAGGTTTGTGGATCGAGATAAGGGCAGAAAGAGATCACTCAGCAATTACTATCACAGGCAAAACAGACTTGACTTGAGGAAATCAATTTATTGCCAGTTAAACAGAGTAGGATAATGAGAAAAAAGAACAAATCTTAAATTCCCCCCACCCCTCCCTTCTTCCCCGGCTCAGCCTCACTCCTGATTCTTCTACCTCCTTCCCACAAGTGGTACAGGGGGATGGGGAATGGGGGCTGTGGTCAGTTGATAACATTTTATCTCTGCTGCTCCTTCCTCCCCACACTCTTCCCCTGCTCCAGTATGGGGTCCCACCCACAGGAGACAGTCCATGAATTTTTCCAACACGGGCCCTTTCTACGGGCTGCAGTTCTTCATGAACTCCAGCATGTGTCCCTTCCCCGGGGTGCAGCCCTTCAGGCACAGACTGCTCCCGCCTGGGTCCCCTCCAGGCTCACAGGTCCTGCCAGCGCACCT
>NW_009629214.1:0-353 GCF_000690535.1 Cariama cristata | reverse complement strand
CCTGGGCTCCTCACCACAGGCCATGGCTCCTGCCAGGAGCCTGCTCCAGCGTGGGCTCTCCAAGGGCTCCAGCTTCCTTCAGGGCACATCCACCTGCTCTGGTGTGGGGCCCTCCACAAACTGCAGGGTGGATATCTGCTCCACCATGGACCTCCATGAGGTGCGAGGGAACAACCTGTGTTACTATGGGTTTCAGAGGAATCTCTGCTCTGGCGCTCGGAACACCTCCACTCCCCGCCTCCTTCACCGAACTTGGTGTCTGCAAGGCTGTTTCCCACTTTTCTCACTCCCCTCACAGCTGCTACACAGGTTTTTCGGTGGTCGTTTTTGTTTTGCATTTGCTTCCCGCCCCC
>NW_009629213.1:0-47747 GCF_000690535.1 Cariama cristata | reverse complement strand
AAAAAAGTGAAATATGTATGTGTGTGCTTATAGGTATACGTTTATAGCCATGCATGTATACATATATATGCATGCGTGTCCATGGAATACTTGGGGACCCCTTCATGTTCTACTGTGTTGTACATCTTAGTCCTCAACAGACTGCCTCATGCATGATTGTGCCAGTGCTAAATTTCAGAACTGGGCTTAAGTCCCTAAGTGTTCTGTAAGGTGCAGGGATTTCTTAAATTTGCTGTGGCTTTATAATTTAGTTTATAAAAGCTTGTAGGTCAGGCCAACCAAAGGGCGAGCTACCTGACTGCTGGTACCGTAGCCTTTAAGTTCTTGCACATCTCTCTGGGAGGAGTCTCTGCCTGGTGCCAGGGAGCTGGTGCTTTGGTACTGCGAACGGTTTAATGTTTGAGGGAGGGGTGGGAAGCAAAAATTAAATCGGAGCAGATTTGGTCTGGAGTTCTGCTTACAGTGTATGCTCAAAGTTCTTTCCTGAAACTGGCTGGCATATCCAGAAGACTGATTTTTCATTCTTTACAGGGTAAAAATTCCTGTCCCTGGACAGAATTGCCTGCAGGCTTGCTGGTGGGATGGCTTGCTGTCTAACCTGTGCAGGCAGGTGACGGCAAATTTCCCCTGCTTATAAGAGCCTCGGGCTGGGGAGGGGGGAGAAAAAAGCAGCTGTGCAGCATAAATCAAGATATGGTATTAAGCAATCTGACCCAGGCATCCTGAGGACGGGAAAGCCAATACACCTTGAGCTGTACGCTGCTACAGTTTAAGGGTCCCTGTCTTACCTTGTATAAATGCAGCCTTGGTGTTAATGTGGAAAGACACGCTGGGCTGTATGTATTTTTATTAATAGATTGCTGGGGGCTATATTAGGGAGATAACTACTGTTGTATCTGCCTTAGAGAAGGGATTGCCAGCCTTTTTAGAGTTGCAAGAGTAGTTCGTAGTCTTCTTTCCCTTCTCTCCCACACTGATTGCCGATAGATCCAAGCGTGCTTTTGAGAGGCCCAGCCTACATAATTGCACTGTCTTTGGGCTGACAGTAAAATTCCTGCCTCTGTGTATTTCCTTGGATCCTTTCTATTCCAGTCTTTACACATGCCTTGGGTGTATAATATTCTGATTCTTCTGTTCCTTCGTTCTTCTAGATGGGTCTAAAGCATTGGTATTTTACAGTCCTTGGGAATCTGTCATTTAGGGGTTCTCAAGAATAATCAAATCATTATTCTCAGTTCTCCTTTCTGGTTTTATAAAATGGAGCTGAAGAAGTTCACCAAAATGTCTAATTACTTTGTAGATCCTAACTTCGAGTTTGTAATCCTTTGTCCTTGGTGTTAGTTGTACTAGCTCTCTGAGCCCAATATGCTATTTCAGTGAAAATTAACTGCCTGACATGTGGCAGTTTTCTTCCACATTTTTCCTTTTACTAGTTAGATACTTGAAGATATTTTTTTTTTAACTTCCTTGCCTAGTAATGGTCTGTTACTTCCTACTGCAGCCTCGCTTACTGCGTCTGTACGTACTTACGCTGTTCTTTTTTATATCCGCGCATAGTAATTTGACCTGGTTTTATCTCCTCATGTAATTCTCTTTCAGTTTCAGGTCACTGTGGACATCATTATTTAGGCAAATCAGTTTCTTAATACACTTCCTTTTTCTTGGTGCTAGACTCATTAGTGCTTGTGTGCCTTAATGTGGTTTCTTTAAGAAAGTGCCAGTTCCCTTGAATTCTTTACCTTAGTGGTCAGTCCTTCCAAGTGTACTGGAATTTGAACGTCTTTGCATCGGTAATCCTTGTTTTCAGGCAAATCACCGTTTTTTACCAAAATGAGTCTTGAGTTGTGTAGAGACTTTGGTGGCGGCGATGTTTGGAATGTTTTTAGAAAGCCTGCTCTGATAATAGCATGGGGAGGGCTTCCTGCAGCAGAACCGTCCTTAAATAACAACACTGGCTTGGCTTAGCACGGGCTGTTCCAAAGTGAACGATGAAAAAAACTTGCTAAAAGGTTCACTCTGAACTTTCTTTACAGCATTATGTTTACATTTGTTTTGTTAGTAGGTGAACCCAGATGTCCTTGAAGAGTAGGAAATGGAGTATTCTTGAAATCATGGGATTATCTCTGATTTTTTTTCAGTTGGGCTGTGGAATTGCAAATAATCTGGTGGAGGCAACGGCTGGTTGCCTACGTAGTCTGATGCATGTGAAACTGATTTTAGGAGGAAGATCCTTTTCATGCTCTCTGCAGCTGCTCCAGGCTGTCAGTGAAAGACGAGCGTGAACCAGGAAGGTAACGAGAGCAATACAGAGATGGCTTTGTTGGCTTTGCGTCTGGAGGGACCAGGAGGGCTGTGCTGGAAGCTCAATCCGAGCTCTCTGAAGCATTCCTGTCACTTATTGAAGAAGTGTCCCTTGGCCTCTTGAGGTTCCGCAGAACCTTTCTCTGAGGATGACTATGGGAAGGGCCGGTGATGCGTTCAGGGCAGTATTTCAATTGTGGAGTAATTTGTGAGTTGTACATCACGGGCTCGGGCAGGCCTGTCATCTCCTGGGTATTAATAGCAGCCAGGAAGGGGCTCAGCATTTTTACATTTGGGCTTGTGGAATTTCTCAGTTCTTCCTCATGGTTTTTTGTGGGCAGCCCAAGCTGCCGAGTGACTTAACTGTGGTGACACACATCAATGTTTCTTCTGAATTCTTCCCTGTATTTCCCTCTGCTGTGAATAGAGAAGCCGAAGTCAAAACACCGCTCCAAATTAAGGGAATACGACTCCTCTTTGCTTTCTTAATTTTTTGCTGCTACTGCTAGTGCTTTTTCTTGGGAAGAGACTTGCCCTTTGTCCTTCAGAAATTATCCCAAATTATTAATATGGAAATTTTAATATATAAATATTCTGATAATTATCAGAAGTTATTATTTATAGAAACTATCAGAAATTATCCCAAAATATTAACTACACCTTCATTCCAAAACAAAACAGACAAAAAAAAAACCCACTGATGGAATAAAATTGTGGATTTCTTTGCGTGCTGGTCCTTTACATGCCAGGTGTCACTTAGGAATCAGAAGGTGGGATTTGTTTGCTTGTGCTCTGGATCAGCCAGCTTGTTTTTGAATGGCCAGGTCCTACACCCCCATCGTATGGTGCTGTGGCCTTGTCAAATCCTTGACCTCACCTGTATCCAGGAGAGAACAGGAGAAGGGCAGTAGGTGGGATGTCTCCTGTTCACCTCGCTGGAGCCTGACTGCTTGCTGTGCAGGCCAGGTTCCAGTTCAGAGCGTAGCACATCATTGTGTCTGTCCTTCAGGAATGGGCATCCAAGTTCCTGGAGCAGGTCCCTAGGAAGTGGATTTACAGTCGACATTCATATGCTGTCAAATACCTGTTTGTCAGTCACTTCCCTTCGGCCTGATGCAGGAGTGTTGATGTTCTGGAACAGGGATTGGCATCCTGTCTGGTGGAGAATCCCTTGGTCTGTCACCTGTTTCCCCTGAGGTGTGAAGGGACTAAACCGAGTGTGTTCTTGGCTTAACCTTGCTCTTTGTGTTCTTTCCTCAGCTGGGGAGTCCCCCTTGCCATTACAGTGGCGGCTGTTGCTCTGAAGAAGATTGGCTATGATGCCTCCAATGTTTCTGTGGGCTGGTGTTGGGTCAACTTGGATGCAGAGGATCGGGTCTTGTGGATGCTGCTAACGGGGAAAGTTTGGGAGATCCTGGCCTACGTCACTTTGCCGGTGCTCTACATTCTCATCAAGAAGCACATTAACAGAGCGGTGAGTGTTTTGCTGCCTTCAGCTTAGATTGGGAAGAAGATTGCTATGTGATTATATCCTCCCATGCTCTGAAGATTTAGCTGCATATTTAGCAGCTACACAGGCAGGAATTGCTTCATATACTACTGAAATGCACCTGCCGCTGGGAGAAGCGGTACCCCCGATTGAGCAGCCTACAGCATCACTACACAATGACTTAGCACAAGAAGAATGTAAAAGCCTTTTGAAAACTTAGAGGGGTTACGGGGTGTACATGAGTGAAATGTAAATCCTGCAGGAAGAACTGAAGCAGGATGTGAAGGACAAAATTCAGCTTTAATCAGTCTTCCACAGTTCCACTTGTACCAGGTCTGAGATTGGCGCCTGGACTTACCTAACCTCCGTCATTTTAGGATCTCTAATGATAGTTTGAGTTTATGAATACCTGTTTTGTACTAGCAGCATAAAGCCCCATTTGGAAGTCTGGGCACTAACGTAGCATTAGGCACCATGTGCATACACAATAGAGGAAGATGCCCTGTCCTAGGAGGGTTTCAGAATTCAGAGGCTTATTTGCTGCTGTGCCTGGTGAACACAAAGAATCCAGGCATCTAGGACGACACTGCATAATAGAGAAATCTGGATTGAGAGTGGCAGAAGGAACTACATCCAGAGATTCCTTTTTGGTCTAAGTTGTATTTAGGGGAAAAAACCCCACGTCTGCACAGTTGTCCTTCTGGAAAATCCTGCCACTGCAAACCTGCTTGCTGTGGTGCAGCTATGGCAGTTGTAGTTAGGGATAAACACAAATCTGGTTCGGGCAAGATCCCGCAGACGAGTTGGAAGAACAGCGTAGTCTTAAGCAATCCGCAGGGTCCTTGGCAAGAAGCGTTGGGAAGGGTTTGCTAGTGCCTGTCACCATCACCTGACATAAATCAGACGGGACGCTGTGTTCCAGCGGCTGTCAAAGATAGCAGCGTGACTGCCTGGAAACCTGACCTAGCCAGGCTCTTGCTCTGCCAGGGATTCTTGGGCACTCTGCTCTCCCTACCCCACTGCCAGCCCTGGCCCTCCTACAGAGCCGTGCTGAGGGCAGGCAGCTCCCTCTGCTTTCATCTGGGGGGGTCTGAGGGCTGGAGCAGCAGCACACGGGGCCTTCTGGACTGGAGCATCTCTCTTCTCATCCTTAGGGATTTTGCCAAGCCTGGTAGCCTCTTTACTGGCAGGAGGTCTCCCACTTCCAAGGAAGAGCAATAGGCAACCAGGGCTGGGTTTGGGCTGGATTCATGGCTGAAGTGGGTTTTGCAGTAGTGGCTCCTGCACAGTCTGAGAGGCAGGAGAAGTTATGGAAGTAGCTGTTGTGGGGGACACAGGCAGGGTGTGTGTACTAGGGGCTTTCCAAATGGAAAAGACTGCATGGGTGCGGATGGGAATCTGCACCGAAAGCCCTCGGCAGGGTTTGACTCGGGTCACCGTGCAGCGTTGTCATACAGCTCTGCTCTGGAGGAATAAGGTGTCAGGACTGGGAATACTGGCGTGAAGGAGAATATACGCATCCAGGTTGTGTATGCTATGTAGCCTTGATGGTGGGAGGCATAGTTTTCTGCAGGTCAGCTATCCTGAGATTTCATCTCTTCACCCACATGAACATCCTGGTGTTCAGCATCGTGTGTCCCAGCAGCTGCTCGGTGTGCTGCCTTCGCCTCCTCTCCCCCATCCGGCAGCCTGAGTGCATCCAGTAGCTTCTACCATCTGAAGGTCTCATGGACCTTACACTTCTAACCACCCTCATCCAGGGCACAGATCTCTGCTTTTTTTTTTACATGTGCTAGTAGTCTACGTTTACTGGCTTGTTGAAATCTATGGAAGCCCATTGCTGACAGCAGTATATGGTCAGAAATCAGGCGGCAGATTCTACACAAGCGTACTGAAGTAGTGGTTCACGTGGGCATAAATTCCTTGGGGAACTTGCTGGCTTTGGTCATGGTGAAGGCCAAAAGGTTGAATAGTTTGAGAAGGATGAGGCAGACTTCTCCCCATATATATATCTCTATATCTATCAAGAGACCTTCCCAAGGTCGAACCGCTCGCCGTGCATTTACAAAGTGGTGAAGGCAGCAGCAATGGGGCCAGGTCACTGACCCAGCGAAACTATTTTGTGAAGCACTGCATTTTTCTTTTTTTTTAACATTATTATGACCTGGTTTCTTGGCAGCTATGCAGTGATATTTGTTAATATAAAGCTTTAGTGGGACTTTTATAAGGGCCGCATATCCTTTATTTGCTACTCCTTGGCTTCAGCCGGAATGTTTGCGTTAGCAAGGGCAGAATGTGGCTGAAGGCTGGTGCTCGTAACTGTGTCCCTGGTATCTTCCCACAAGATGCAAAAATTTAGTTTGCTTCGGGAAGAAGCCCTGGAGCTAAATGTCCAATGTGTGTAGCTTTTTGTTCACGTTTTTGTCTCCCTCCCACCCTCCATGGAAGCACGCAGCGCTCTCAGAGTATCGCCCCATTCTGTCAAGAGCACCTGCATTTCAACCCCGGACTTCCATAGCAGATAAGAAGTTGATTCTCATCCCCATCATCTTTATCATCCTCCGCATCTGGAGCACTGTGCGATTCGTTCTGACCCTCTGTAACTCCCCTGCAGTGCAAAATTCAGTCCTGGTTGTCCTGCATGTAAGTATTTGCTAGGAACTGTGTTAGAAGGAGGATCTGGGAGGGAGATAAAGCTTTGTTACTCTTAGTATCACTTTTTTGTGGCCAGGATGCAGCACGTACTGGTAAAACTACATGCCTGCTGCAAGATCTGCTCCTGCAGCAAGTGTTGTCGGGGATGCTCAGCAGCAGCTCTCTCAGCATCTGGTGGCTACGGAGAATAACTGCAGTAGGAGAGCTGGGCGATGCTGGCGGCTTGTAGGAAAGGCAGGCTCAGACCAGAAATGTTGGGTGAATGTCCTTCAGCAGGGCTCAGCCTGCTCCTTCCCTAGACAAGGCCATAGAAACAGCAAACCACAAGAGCCATCTGGTCTGCTTTTGGGTGCAAGGTTGATTTTTCCGAATCTGTTTTTCTCGTTTAGGTGGAAGTTGCTGACTGTCAGTTGGGCGGTACTGTAGCTGGCCTGGCATGATGTTTGCTCTTCTCTGGGGGTGCCTGTAGGAACGGCACTGATTAATTCCTTTCTTGCCCTTGCAGGGAATTGGTAACACGTTCCAAGGAGGTGCCAACTGCATTATGTTTGTCCTCTGTACACGAGTGGTCCGGACTCGGCTGTTTTCCTCCGTTTGCTGTTGCCACTACGATGAGTTGAATTGGCGTTTGCAAAGCTCGAGCGGCTGCTGGCAGCATCCAGAACCCCACAAGACCAAGGATGTGCCAGGCCCTGAGCAGACGAAACCCCTGCTTTCCAGCACCTGAGCCTGGGCTGCCTACATCTCAGTGTTGATTTCTTCTTCCTTGGTAAAAATCTGGTGTGAGTCTTTCCTCCTGCCCTGCCTGTGCACAGCTTCATGATACGAGGGGTGGGGAACAGCTGTCAGTAAGCAGTTGACAGAGCTGCCGCTGTTGGGGGGTTCCCTGTCTGACTCTGCAGCAGCTCCCCATCATGTTCCTTTGGGGTGAAAGCATTTCTAGAACTGATCCACTCCCCTCCCCTGTGAGCTGGGGCAGTGTCTGTTACTCAGGCCTGTAAAATGAGGAAACAGACTGCAAGGACAGGACACCAGTGAGAACTCAAGAGGAGGAAGTAGTGGCTGCTTTTGATGTAAAATACCATGCACACATACATTTGTTCAGTAGTGCACAGTTCAGATGTATTTAGTAACCCAAGTACCCCCCATAAGGTAATGCAATCTCCACTCCCCATCATCATCAAAAGAAAATGAAAGTTAAGTGATTCATCCAAGCTTATGTAGAAAATCTGTTAGAACAAAAACTTGACAGAAGCCCTTCATCATTTCTGGTGCAAGATTGGACACTGATGTCCTTGCATTGGTCTAGTAGTGTAAGCAGTTGTTTCCTTGCGTTGACCTCCTGAGTGATGGTTGCAGAGCATATAGGGGTGTCAGACTTAATATTTTTAAGAGCACGTGGGGTTGGGGTGCTGTGTGGGTTTCTGTCTATGAAGCAGATATCGATAGCACTCTCTTCAGTAACAGAGTGTGGCTGAAGGAGGTAAAAACCTAGACCAGCTATCCTGACCGCTTAGGTAAATGTAAACTGATGTGCTGGGAACTGCTGTCTCTTCCGAAAGAGTACGAAACCCTGTGTACTTCTGCAGTTAGACTTACCTTGCAGGTCACCCCCAGTAAAAAGGGCTGAGTCTGAAAGGCAGCAAGCCTGCCTGGGTCGCGGGGCACGGCAGGGGCTGAGCATCCTGGAAAGCAAGCTGTGCATTGGGTATGGTAGGTCCCTGAGCACATCTATTTCTTGTCCTCTCAGACCACAAAGCCCAAAAAAACAAAGGATTTTTTTTTAATCAGTTGACAATTTCTTCTAATTTGTAGAACAAGTTTTTGCGAAAAGAACAGGGGCCTCATGAATTGCCTGGGGAGAGAGGGCGGCTGTCAGGCTCCCCGTGCTCCAGGCACCCAGCTGTTCAAAAACTGCTCTTGATAGTTTAGTTTTAGTCATTTTAACAGCATGCAGAACAGTTAAATGATACAGTGCTCTCATGGAACTATAGGCAGAAGTGAGTTCTGTTATTCCCTAAATTGAAGACTTGGCATTAACTTTATTGCTATATTAACCTATTTAAGCCCCCTTGTACACAGGCTGTGTAAACATGGGAAGGTGGAGCCCTCAAGAGCTCATTACCCCGTTTCGTGGGGCTGTAGAGGGGCTCCGTTCTTTAGCATCCCTAGAGTCTTTGAAGGGTAGATGTAAGCATCTTATCTCTGGCATAGATGACTTCAAGAGGTTTTTCTTTCTTTCAAAAGGCTTATTTGAACTTGTAAAAGCTAAGTAGGAACCTCGGTAGCTCAACCTTGTGTTAATCCCACGTGTCTTGGAAAGAGGAGCTATGTTAAAAACGTCTTGCAGAAAGGCGGGATAGTAAATCTTAAATTTTATGAGACTTTGAATTGTGCCGTGGTCAGTTTTTTGGAGCCAGCCCTGAAGAGAGAAAGTAAAATTGTCACGAATTTGGCTTAAGGGAAAACAAAACAAAACATCACAAATACACACACACACCCCCCAAAACCACAAAAAAAATCCCGAATCAAAACAGATCCCTTGTTCTCAGTTTGCCTTTTTCCATAACAGAGCTCTGAGAAATGCTTTTGGAGGAATGTGCAGCTCGACAGAATTAGTTTTCCTGCTCCCAGGGGTTCGGGGAGGCATGCTGGTTTGCAAAGGCCAGCTGTTGGCGATAGCAGCGGTGCTGATACAAGTGGAAAGTCTCTGGCCATCTTCATGTCGGCAAGGACAGAGAAAGAAAACCAGCCAGCAGAGAGCCTTAGAGGTGTCCGTAGTTCCTAACACTGAAGCTGACTTATCAGAAGTGGGATAATAGGGGAGGTGATGTGCAGAAATGCTTGGCTGCTCCTGGCAGGTCCCCCTCGGTCTCAGGCATGAAGTGCAGGGTTGGTGCTGGAGTGAAGTTCTCCCTACAGCCTCAGTTGTCTGGGAAGATGACTCTGAACTCTTTCCTGTCAGGCATGGACTGGAGAATTTTAACTCGGATGTTTCTGAAGGTGGCTGAGGGTGGGGTACCTGGCTGTGCTTTAGGAATGGGTCCATCACACCTGTTTTCAGCTGCAAGTTGACGTCCCCACACCTTGAGCTGCAGCAAGCCTGTTGTCCTGGCTCAGGGCAAAGCTGTGCACACTGGCTGCAGGAAGATGGGACAGTCCTGGATTTTAACTGGGCTTTGTTTTGAGCAGATGCGGGATCATTCTGGAGTCCCACAGAGGGAGCTGAAGCCTGGGGAAATGCACGGCTGGAGTAGTTGAGCGAATGGTAGAGGTCCGTCTCCTTCTCGGCTTTGATCTTGGACGTTGCTCAGGATCCTCTGGAAGATGCTGTTTGCCTGTCCCTCAACTTGCTGGTTTTCTTCCCTCCTTCCCCTCACTCTGCACTATAAATCTTAGAAATTGTTTGAGGTTTTGCTTTTCTGTCTAAGGCAACTGTGTTGTGAGTTCTGGGGTGAACAAATATCATGGTGACAGGAAAGCTTCAGGAGCTGCTGAAAAGGACTATCCTGGGCGTGGATTTCAGTCCTAGTGTGTGAGGTCTTCCAGGGAGCTCCAGATTGGCTCCTGTTCTTTACTTGAATATGGACAGTAGTGTGCAAACATGCTTGTTTTGGGGTGGTGATGGACGGTTCCTCTTGATGGTTTATTCCTCCTCCTTCGTGTTTAGGGGTCGTCATCATCATCAGGGTTTGTGGTGGCAGCATGATTATTACCTCCTGAGGAAATCTGAACTCTGCAGACTCCTTGGTGCTCAGGGATATCTGGGTATACCACCCCAGCCTCCAGCAAGGACAGCCCTCACCACCAGCAAGACGGTGCCTGCCGTGTGCTCTGGACATCAGATGTCCTCTGCCGAAGCACAGGCTACAGTCTCTTCTTGCTTCGGGAGTGTTGTATCGGGGAGGGGATGGATTTTTGTTTGCTATTTGGAGATAGTGTTTTACCTTATTTACTGCTCCTCTGTTGTTTTGAAATATTTTCTCCAACTTTTACAAAATAAAGTTTTGTTTCTTTACCAAGATGATGTTCAAGCCTGTTGTGATGGGTCTCAGCACCTTGGAGAATTTGGATGAGAAACTGCTGCAAGATCTTCCTTCAGGTTTCTTTGGTGTCTACCTTAAAGACTGAGGCATGTACAGGAAGACAAATCTTTTCTGCCTGTTTGTAGATAAGTTCCTCTTCCTACCTTTTTTAACACGTATAGAAATTTAAACCTTTCGTCACTTTGAGCAACCTTTTCACCAGTATGCATGGTTATAGTTCATTCTTACTGGCCTATTGCTATGCACTGTGAAAAGACCTCTGAGAAGTGAGTAGGTGAGTCGTGTTTCCCTTCGGCTCAGTTACCTGATAGCCACAGTCCATGAGGTCCTGTGAGATTACAAATGTTATGTATTCATGAGATCACTAATTGCGCTTTCTCCAGATGAGGCCAGGCTCTAAGGTAAGTGGGACTAATGTTGGGAAGAGCTGGTGCCATCCCAGGAATTGTCCAAATAAAGAAAACTCAATTACAAGGAAAAAAACCTGAGGCATGCTTTTTAAGTTGCCTTGTGACTCCAACTTGCGAATGAACTTTTCTCAGAATAGATTCAGACTTTCTTGGCTGTTTCACAGGGCTGGAAGCAGCCGAGACCCCTGGTGTAATAAGTGGGGCTGGACCATGGCTGTATTCCCAACCAACTGAGCGATAGTGTCTGTTACGACTGGGGAGCTCTGGACTGAGGACAATAAAGAGCAAAGGGCTGTATCTAAGATATTTACAACATTTTCCTTGTTCTTGGGGCTTTCAGCTCTTTTACCAGTACTGTTGATACTGATTTGGTCACTGCAAAGTCCTGTTCTCCTTTCTTCCCTTCTTGTCTCCTTCCCAAGACTTGAATCTAACCGTGCAAGAAGATCCTTGGCTCTAGGAGTGAACCGAGGTTCTGTAGTGGAGGAGGATTTGGGCGATGTCAGTTTTACTTTAAAACCTAGAAGTTGCGTGTTTAGTGAACCATCTATTTGCAAGAAAAGAATAAATCTTGTTGCTAAAGCAGAGGAGCATCTTAGAAAGTAATTTCTGGTTGTGCCACTACTATCTTCCCTTCTCATCATGAAGAGCAGTTACAGAGATGACACCAGAGTACCCTAATGCTGCCAAACCTGATGTATTATGCCACCATAATTCTTGCAAACAAGTAGCTCCTGCTGCTCAGCAGCAGTGTGAATGTCTGTTGTGCTGCACTGAATCCCACGTATCTTGTAGTTGTGCAACCCTATAGGGAACCGCAGAAATCAATGCAGAATGGCACGAGCTGGCGAAAGGTGGGTCTTGGCTGGCACACTCGGTATTTCTGTCTGTCCTGGATAGAAAAATGAACCCACTAAGGTCCAAGAGTGCAGTGTGGGTATTTTAACAGTCAGGTGCTTCTGCTGCACAAAGTGCAGATGGAGATTTAATATCCAAGCATTCCAACACTTCCTGAAGCATCTTCTGGATCGCACAACCCTGCCGCAGAGAAAGGACCACACGGTTCGCAGACCAGCTTACCGGATTGTGATATGGTGAGTTTACAGATCTGTCTGCTCCTTTGTTTTTCTTATGGGGATGCATCTGTGTGCCTGAGGCGCTTCTGAGATGGTCTCAGAGAGCAGCAGTGGAAAAGGAAGAAGGCTGGCAGGATGCTACATAGCATTGCCCTTGTACAGCAAAAATAGGGTCTCGTTTACTTCTGAGTTCGAGTCTCATGTCCGCTACTGTTTACCTGCGCAGTGTGCTTATTTAGGCAGCAGCCTCCTTTCCTACTGCTAGGGGATCAGACTGCCATGCCTGCCTCTTGCTTAGTTGGCTGGAAGCCATTTGTGCAGCTGGTGAAAGCAGTATCTGTATATGACTAATTTGCAGGTAAATAATTTGTTATTTAAAGTGTTGTTTGACCTTGAGGCCCCAGTTGTAGCTCAGGACTGCATATGATATTGAATTAGCCTAGACTGAACAAGCACTGCCTTTCCAAAATGCAGGTGAAAAGGATGCTAATGTCACTCTTCTGGACATACACTGTGGGATGTCTCCTTACCGCAAGCATTGCAATCGGCGTACTGCAGCATGGCTGACTGCCAGCTCCTGATCTAACCATCACTTTTCTATAGCTCACCGCTAATGTTCTCCAGCAGGTATATTGCCCAGAAAACTAAGCCTCCCCTCTGAATTATTTTTGCGAAAAATATCAGGGTTTCATAGGATCCAGCTTTAAGCACAGGCAATGGGGCTGAGTGTCAATAATTCCCTGCCCACGTGCACAGGAGCTCTTACCATGCGATGACCAAGTGCAGAGGAGAGAAGGAAAGGAGCTGAGTTCATGGCTTCAGGCAAATGCACTCCGGGGTGAAGAGTAGATGTTAAGAAGCTTAATATGCGCTGTAGCTGAAATTGAAAATGTGCTCGTAAAATTGGCTCTCCCTAATTGTTGCTGGCTCTGGTCTTTGCCCAAGTCCAACAGGATCTCAGCTGTTGAAGAAATTAGTTATACCCCTGCAATTGCCTTGAAAGTTCAAGGAGAAGGTCATTCACCATCCTATCTCCCTTCATTGGTCTCTTCTAAGATCATACCAGTGCCAATTACTACCTTAGGGATGTCGTTACCAGATTCTTGCTGTGATTGGCAAATATTCAAACTGTTGTGCTGCCATAAGCAAATATTTACTCTGATGAAGGATTTCTGATGGCAAACATGCATGTCCTGTTTGATTTCTGTATGTGTGTCAAGATTATTTCTTTAGGTTTGGGGAAGCAGTTTAAAGACCATGATATAGAGAATTCAATTCACCTTTCTTACCATTACCAAGCATCAGAGTGGCTGTCATTGTGTCAAGAGCTTGCAGAAGAATGATACTGTCTTTGAAGAACAGGAATTGAGTGAAAGAAATCTGTCCTCTGCAATTTCCCCACCCCTGGAGCAGAACAACTCACTTTCCACTTTCCCTCTTCTGGCGAAAGATCTGTGAAAGTGAGAAGTAAACGAGTTGCTGAGCGAGCTATGACCTGTCCCATTTGGTTTGGGGTGCTTTGAGCAATGTTTGAAGGCAGCATGGGAAGAACTGAGAGTGTCTCTGTTAGTGGCAGCTAGCTACATGCCCTCAATGGAAATGCAGAGGAAGGTAGAGGAAGATGAGTTACGGGTGAAATGAATATCCTGGTTTCCACCTCTCTTCAGTGAAGTGTCTGTCCCACCATGATAGGTGGGACTATGAAGCAGGAGTAGGTCCTGAAAGACATGAGAGTGTTCTTCAGGTGTGATCCGCTGTCAAAATACCCTAGCAAACAGCATCCTTAAGGACGTTAACTTATAACACCGATTTTAGAGCAGGATGCTTTCCCCTGGAGGCACAGAGGCTGTAACCGGTCAAAGAATGCATGCGGGACACGTGAACAACGGCTGTTTCTCAAGAGGATGCGTTTTTTTAAGCTGGCTGTTAGAGATAAACAGACCAATAATAAGGTTTGGTTCCAGTTTTGCCGGCTGCTGGGGTTATCTGTGAACTTTACATTTCTCTGATAAATTCTAGAACTTGTAGTCAACTATTAACCAAGTCCTGTACTGTTCAAAGTACTCCCAGAGCGCAGGAGGTTAATACTAAGCCAGCAACACGTGGTTCACGTTGCATGTAGAGGGAAAGGAGTTAACGGGCTTTGGTGGGAGAAACAGTGTGTTCTGTGCCCTGTCAAAAACACCAATTTGAGAGGATGAGGAGAGGATGAACCTGTTCTCTGCGAACTGCAAAGTGCCCTGAGCAACTTGGTAGGCGCAAGGTAGGACAGGGAGCAGTATTTCGGCCCAAGGGCGGGTATGCAATTTGTGGCTGCAGGAAAGTTAATACGGTTCAGTTTTATCGCTGTGGTGGCCCATGGCAAACACCCCCTCTGCTGCCAAGGCGGCACCCACAGAATGCCCGTGATCTCCAGGCTGGCAGGGCGGCAGCTCTAGTGCTGTAGACTTATCTTCTCTGTGTGTATAGCGCTGGGGGAAAAAAGCTCATTTATCAGCTTTTTGCGATAAATCTGCCCCTTCTAGTTGGGCAGGTGAGCCCGTTTCCCCCTTGCTTGGCAGCCCCTCTGTTTTGAGTCAGGATCTGGCAAAAGAACATTTAACATAGCGGCGACAGACTTGAACAAGGAACAGAAAGAGAAGACATGAGGGAGTCACGCGGAGCAAGGGAAGGATCAGACAACAACTGATTTCGGCTGATAGAGCTTGTCGTGGATTGGGTGTTTTCTGAAAAGCCACAGAGGGAGATTTTCTGTGTAGGGCGTTTCCATCCCCTGCGTTGTCTGTTTTGGCTATAAAAGCCTGTACTCGGCGTCTGTGATTCAAACACCAAAATGAAGCTGAAACAAGAGAGGCGGGAGACCTTTGACTACCACGAAGGTTCAAAGGGGGTAAGTACGCTGGACTCGATACTTCCAACTTGAGCCTCTCACAGAGATAGAGCAAGCTATTTGAGATCTGCAGGTACTTGTAGGGGAAGGAGAAGACCAAGATCTTTTGGGCTCACGTGCCCACAACTGATCTCACAGGCAGAGCAGAGACATACGTTCTTGAACCCACTTGATGTCTGTCTGCAGTGTAGCGTTGCTCCGAGTCTCACGATTTTCTCTTTGCCTGTAGCTGACCTACCGTGTAACTTCTGCGTGACTTTCCCCTTCTCTGTGTGAATTTTCTTTCCTGCTTTCTAACCGGTGTTGGGCTGCCGATGCTTCTGGGTGGGGGCCGCCTTTCACAGCAGCGTTTTTGTGGGATCTTGCACAACACAATGCTTGTGTACGCCAGAGGTTTTCCTAAAAGTGCTGAATGTGAATAATTAACAGCAGGGGCTCTTTTGAGCTCCTGGGATTTGTTTAATGAGAGCAAGGCAGCCTGCTTTTCATCAGCAATGTGAGAATGTCAACAATCTGCTCCTAGAAAATGTACTTGGAAGCCTCAGCTTCCTCCTGATCCTTACTCCGAGATCAACTTGAATTTTGATCTCCTAATTGGTCTAATTGGCTTCAGTGGCAGTTGGATTAGATCCATAAACAGCTTGATCATGAAAGGTGGGAGGCAGAACAAGCCCGCATGTGAAAGCAGAACAAATGAACAGGAAAGGGATTTTTGCCACCTCATGTAAAATATCTAAATATCTTATTTTTAAAAGCTTTCCTCTGCTAATAGCCTGTGTTATTTCAATAACTAATGTTGGAAAGAGAATAATTGCATACAACTTTTCTCCCTGTGGGGTGGTATTCTAAGAATGATAATTTTGAGGATTATTCATCATCCAAACGATCCATCAATACCAGGAAAGAATAGAAGGAATTACTGTAATGACTATGTGCAAATCAAGCAAAATAAGATAAGTTATAATGAAAACAACCCATTGGGCTTTCTTTATGCAGTAACACAAAGTGTAGAACACAGAAGGCAAGTCTTAGGGTATTTCTTTGTTTTTGCTGAGTGCTGTTTATGCCTAAAAGCCAAACCTGCTTCTAAGGTGTTGTTCGTCTGTTTTCTTTCCCATCTGCAGAAAATGACAATTTTGCTTGCGGTGGCAACCCTGATATCTGCATTTGGATCTTCTTTCCAGTATGGCTACAACGTATCTGTGATCAATGCTCCAGCTCCGGTAGGTTGGACTGTGGAGTGGACCATGACTTAAGAGCAGGTTTACAAACAAAACAAGGCAGGAGCGTAACAGTCGGTGATGGGTGTTTGTGGGAGGATGCTCGTTCTTCTCCGTGCTTTGAATCGCTGGGCACCTGGTGAGAAGCGGTTGCCCAGGAAAGGAAAGGGAGGCCGTTAAGGCGTATAACGCTGCTGTTCAGACTTTGTGCCTAGGAGAGACGTGGCATGAGAAATGCCTTCCCCTCTGGAAACCAGGCAAACCCTAGAAGGCATACTTGTAGTACCCCATAAGGATAACTTGTAGTAACAGTTAGCTAGTCCAAGCTTCTCCATCCCTCTCTTGCATTCATGTTCCAACACGGCCATTCTGGTTTTTATCAAGACACTTGTTTAGAGCTTTATGGCATTTGTTAACTCGCCTTCATAGCATGAAAGTTTTACTGTGCTAAACATGCTCTGTGTATCATTCCAGTACATGCAAGACTTTTACAACCGAACCTACTTCAACAGGACTGGAGTGCCTATGGACAGTGGCTTTCAGACGCTGCTCTGGTCTCTCACTGTGTCCATGTTCCCTCTGGGTGGCTTCTTTGGGTCCCTCATGGTGTGGCCTCTGGTGAACAAATGTGGCCGGTACGTGACAGTGGTGTTTAAGGTCCTTCACCAACAGCTTGCTGGGTTCAGATAAGGCTTGCCTCACCGGTCGCACCAGCTTGCCAAGCCCTTCAGGAGCATGACTGTGTCCCGCACCCCTTGATGGTAAGGCAGATGGGCCGGTGATTCATTGCTGGACTTGGCAATACGTGTTGTCTCCCATGTGTGGAAGCATTTATATGGTCTCAATACACTCAAGGCCAGGCGGTGTGCTGGGCACTGAGCCAGGTAGACAGCAATGATGAAAGTCCTGGGCTGGGGTCTGAGATCAGATCCAGCTTCTGCTGTTTGGGTTTCCTGAGAAACTTCAGTTCTTTCTTGAAGCCTTCATTGTCTGCAGGAAAAATGGGACAGTCGCCGTCTTTGGGATTAGTCTCTGGGATGGTGATTCGTTTGAGTTTTGGACAGTATAACACGGAGAGGATCGATCTGATACTGGGCCTCAGAAAAATTAAACTGAATCTTTCTGCTCTTCTACAACTTTGCAGAAAGGGCACTTTGCTGATAAGTAACGCCTTCTCCATTACTGCCGCAGTCCTTATGGGATCCGCAGAAGTAGCAAAAACCTTTGAAATAATCATCTTTTCACGTGTTATCATGGGAATATATGCTGGTAAGTGGATGGTAATGGGAGAGCAATAAATATATTCTTGGCTATGTAAAGGTTCTTTATTCTCACAGCAGGTGGTTTCACAGTAGCATGTTTTAGCCATACATCTGCGTAACAATGCTGTACTTGCTTGACCTCACTTGAGCTGTGGACGTGGTGTCTGGGGAGGGAAGCCGCTGAGCCAAGCCAGCCTGCTCCAGGCAGCCCTGCTGTATTCGGGGCCCCTCTGGGACAGGGCTTGTTGATCAGCGTAGGTCTGAAGAGTTAGAAAGCCACTGTTACTTGAATGCAGTAGTCCAGGAGGCACTGCTAGCGTGTTTTGATCTGGGCAATTAAAAGTCTGATTATAGTGTGAACTTAAAACGCTACACCTCATGAGTTTGGTAATGTTTTCTGGTTGCTTTAGTACTTGTTGCCATGCCTTTTGGCTTTCAGATAACAGCTTGATCACCTTTGTAACTCTAAGCTCCTGAAGGCTAGGAACTTTGGAAATGTAAGATAAGAGTCTCATGTGGTCATTTGACTCCAGGCGTTTGGGTTTTGCCTGCCAGGATTTACAGTGTAAGCAGGGGAGCTGGCAGCTGGTTGGGGTTACTGTGGGTAACCATGCAATGTTCCTCAAAATAACCTGTGTCCTCAGCGTCCTGTTAGAACAGAAATACCTATTCCAGCGTGCTACCTGTAAGAGACCTCAAACCAGCAAAGCTCTCTGCAAAGCATTACTGAGCAATGAAAGAAGTAGTGGATTTTTAAAAGCCAGCAAGAAGTCACATCCTTCCACCCTCACATGGGCTTGTTTGGATACCGATTTCTTTTCTTGTTTTAGAGGAAGTAGAAATTGCTCCCTTACACTTGGAGTTGGTTTCCAAACCTAAAGTAGCACAACCACTTTTCTTTGCATGTATTGTGTTGAAGTACTTGGCAGACCCCGCAGCGAGAAAGCTACTTTTAGGAAGATGAACACAGAGAGCCCCCAAATCATCTGCCGGCTCTGTAGGAAAAACAGGCTACTGCTAGCCTTCTTGGACTCCTAAAATGCTTGGCTGCTGAGCAGTTAATAAGCTCAAAACACCAGAAGGTGGGTAGGTTGCACTCCCAAGGCCAGAGTTTCTGAGGGTACCAGATGCAGTGATGGATTTTTGTACCTTTCCATGTACGGAGTGAACCAGTGCCACATTATTTTTTTTGTCCCACCTTTCACTGAAGAGTGAGGAAAACCTGGCCAGTGAATAAGCTGTGTATAAGAGGACATTAAATCTTCAGGTGGAGCAGAAGGGCTTGAGTGTGAGGTTTCCATATGTGCTGTGGTGCAGCAGGGATCACTTTGGTCTCATGCCAGAAAAGGCGTCTTATTGCAGATGGTGAGTGTGCTGACACCAGGCAGCTCCACATCTAAGATTGTTTTCTAACCACTAGGTCTGGCTTCCAATGTGGTTCCCATGTTCCTTGGAGAAGTGTCCCCCAGAAATCTGAGAGGTGCTATTGGGGTAGTACCCCAGCTCTTCATCACCGTTGGGATCCTTGTAGCTCAGATCCTCGGTCTCAACAGAATCCTTGGGAATGCCAAAGGTAAAGCCCTGGCTCAGGGCCTATCTGTGGGCTCTGCAGGGGAAAGGTTTCTCACGGCGGTCACCTTGTCTCACTTGTTGCAGGCTGGCCCGTGCTGCTGGGGCTCACTGGGATCCCATCAGTAATTCAGCTCCTTATATTGCCCTTTTGCCCTGAGAGTCCCAGATATCTGCTGATACAAATGGGCAATGAAAAGCAAGCACGACAAGGTACAGTATCATCTTTTAATGAAAGGGGAGGTGGAATGGAATAGATCTGATGGTGGGACATGACCAACAGCAACCAACAGTGAAGCAAGCGAGTGTGAAATTCTTCATTGATGTGTTGCTGGTGGATGCAATTCCTGCAACGTTGCTCCTTTCTCTGCACATGTGAATCCCTGGCTTCCCACCATGGAAGCCCTGGTGCCCATGGTTTACGTATTCTGTCTTGATTTGAAGCAGGAGAGCTCACTGTGGACCTGCTCTCTGGGGTCCATAACTCACCTTTCTCTCCCAACTAGCTCTGCGGAAGCTGAGAGGCTGCGATGATGTGGATGATGAGATAGAAGAAATGCGCCAGGAAGACCAGTCAGAAAAGGAAGAAGGACATTTCTCTGTATGCAGCCTGTGCACCTTCAGAGGCTTGCGATGGCAGCTCATCTCGATCATTGTCATGATGATGGGCCAGCAGCTCTCTGGGGTTAATGCGGTGAGTGGGAAGGCATGTGGGAAAGGCCAGCGCGGTGAGTCGTAAAGGGATGGGACTTTAGGGTGGATGATGTGGGGCAGTGCTGACACTGGAGCTAAAGCCTAGGACACAGGAGTACGCCTTCATCAGGGACACGTCACGTTGTGGTGGGTTGACCCTGGCCAGTACCGAATCCAGTACCCATCTGTACTAGATACAGAGTCAAGCTGTCCTGTTAAGGATAGTTTGGACGTTTTTAGAGTAAGGTGCTTGTGCCTGGATCCAAACACCAACATCTCCAGAAATGAAAGAATTCAGTTCTCAGGCTTCTGTGTACCAGTTCTGGGTTGTAAAAGCAGCCAAAATGGGGTTCCCGTGTTCTGCCTTTGGCCACATCTAAACACAGCTGTGGTTTTACTGCAGGTCTTCTACTACGCAGACAGAATCTTCCTGTCGGCAGGTGTGGACAGCAGCAATGTTCAGTATGTCACTGTGTCGATAGGTGCCGTCAACGTTGTCATGACTTTGCTTGCTGTAAGTTTCTGTTAAGGCTCTTGGAGTTCTTGCTTGTCCAGTCTCCCCGTCTGTCACTGTTCAAATGGGGTTGTTATTTACACATACTGTGAGCTGCTTTGCACCACAGATGCCCTGCAGCGTCCCTTGGTTGAAGGTAGCTATGTTAACCAAAGTGATTAATCGTGCTGATTTCTCACACGCCTCGGCAGTTTTCAATCTCTGGCCTCCAGGCTGATGTGCCCTCCTCTTGCTGTCTGGAGTTACCATGCAGGGCTTCCACCCTGTTCTCACAGGGACTGGGTACTGAAGAATGGCCTGCCCTATTCTCTCGGGGTTATTGACACTTTGTGCTGGTTTTGCCATGTTCCTGGGTGACTTCATGCCCACAATCCACCAGTCGGTGGTGGAAATTTCACTGAATTTCTTAAAAGACAAAGACTACCTTAATAAACTTTGCTGGAATAAGTGCTGTGCCCCAGGTGTCTGGTCTATCACCCTCTTCTGTGTCTCAGGTTTTCATCGTGGAATCCCTGGGGAGACGAATCCTTCTCCTTGCTGGCTTTGGGTTGTGCTGTGTCTCCTGTGCAGTGTTAACTTTGGCCCTCAATCTCCAGGTGCGTGTTTGAATGACTTGGGTGATCCTACCTATGCATTTCTGGACCTTCCAGGGAATGGGCCATTGCTATATTTTCTTCTACACCCTTGGCAGGAGGGGACAGTATGAAACGTCTCTGTACTTGTATATCTACCTAAAGTAAACCCAGGAAAAGCTATGATCCTGCTTGTCTGAATACAACTTCCAGTCCATTATGTTCATAATACCTGTTGCATCCATGTGTTGGAAGCAGGAGTCATACCCAGGCTATGAGTTTTTCCTGGCCCAGTATGGGCATACCTGGCAACGGAGGGTGATGCTGGCTTTAGAATACCCTCAAATCTTACTGCAAATAGTGCCTTGAATACAACTTCCAGTCCATTATGTTCATAATACCTGTTGCATCCATGTGTTGGAAGCAGGAGTCATACCCAGGCTATGATTTTTCCTGGCCAAGTATGGGCATACCTGGCAATGGAGGGTGATGCTAGCTTTAGAATACCCTCAAATCTTACTGCAAATAGTGCCTTGAATGTGTTGGTGATGTTCAGATAGGAACCACATGTAACCTGTGATGAAATTCTTCACAGACCACTGTCTCATGGATGTCTTACCTCAGCATAGTGTGTGTCATTGTTTACATCATCGGACATGCTATCGGAGCCAGTAAGTATGCGTCGTCTGCTCCAGTCTCCTCCACAAGTTGGGTGAAGCCAGGTTCAATTTCAAATCAAAAGCTTTGTGGAGCTAATCCCAGGAAACGGAATTTCTTCTCTGTGTGGCCGTGCACCTTGCTGATACTCAGCTAGGCTTGTTTGTGTTCCAGGGGTTGGCTGGCTGTGTCTGTGAGGCAGGGGAGCATCTGGCTTTCAAGAGGAAAAGCAAAGGCAGAATTGTGCTTGTGCCTGAGACTTCCCCCAGTTAGATCTGGAGCAAAACGACAATAGTGAGCCTTACCAACTGGGCAGAGACGTTGTTTGCTTGCATCTGTAGGCAACAAACCAAATCAGAAGCGACTGAAACGATACGTGTGGCCCTGCAGATCACTTTGTAGAAAGGAGATGTGCGGATGAATGTGGATATTGGAAAGGTTTTTTCCCCGACTCAGCTTCTCAGCGTGGTAGAGTTGTCTGTTTAGCTTGGAAAGCCCAGCCAGACCCTTGCTGGATGCAGCAACGCGGTTTTGAAACTCCTGTAGAGGTTTCACTGGCAGATGGAATTACATATAACCTTTCCTGTTCCATTTATGCCAGCGGGCAGACTCAAGTGCCAGGGGCAGGGAGATTGCTGGAGGGAGAAGAGCAGGTCAGCTGGACCCTGTCAAGGAGAGCACGGTCTGTTTCTGCTTAACCGTGCCGTGGGGCGGCAGTGCAGGGCACGGGTCTGAGGGCTTCTTCCTTCCGTGAGTCGTTTGTCCAACACCTGCATGTGCTGGGCTCTTTCTTTGTGTTTAATTTTTTAAGAAGCAATGGCTTGCTTAGTTGTTCCTCGTGGGGTGCTCTCTGGAGAGACAGTTTGTGTTCATTAGACTTGTTTTACAGTTTATGCTGGAGATGGGTTCATGGCTAAGGTCCAGCTGTAGGAGAGAAGAGGCCGATTGCTGTGTGTGAGCTTAGGCCAGTCATTTAATTGCTCTGTTCTGTTTGGGGTTTTTTTGTTAATTTAATCCCTTATTTGATTTATTGGGTGTTTCCAAACACTTGTGGTTTAGAAACCATTGCCTGCCACTGAAATGAACAGTGGAATCTAGGAATTTGGAGTCGGGGAGTAGCCTTTGGGATTTCCAAATGTGCAACTACCTTCCAGGTCCAATTCCTTTTGTGATGATCACCGAGATGTTCCTGCAGTCATCCCGGCCTGCAGCATTCATGGTGGGTGGCTCTGTGCACTGGCTGTGCAACTTCACCGTGGGGCTTGTGTTCCTCTACATGGAGGTAAGATGCAATCACACGACGGGGCAAGACGCCAACTTAAAATTAGTAACTTCACCCCTATGTTCTTACAGAGAGCCTTTTTAATCCTGAGAGCTGTAAATGCCCAAGTTGGTTCCCAGTACCTGTACGCAGGATTATTATATTAAGAGCAAGAAACTGATGTTAGCATTTTTTTATCACATCTCTCTGTTGCACATGCTTTAAAAGCAAGCAGTTACTTTTCCAGGTGAATGTCCGATCCTGAATTCAGGAGCGTGGAAAAGAATGCGAATTCCCCATTGTCCATGGGGAGATGGTGGTGGGGTGTGTGTCTTGGGGACCCAGTTCTAGCTTTGGATCTCTAGGTCACCAGTTGAACTTGATCCCCAGCAGCAGTGACCCATAAACTGCTACAGCTGCTGATTTTAGCCTGTGCAAAGGCAGATGGTGAGTGTAGCTTGATTTATGTAACAGACCCTCACTCTCCTTTTCCAGTAAATCCATGGTGGTTTCCAGTAAATCCATGGTGGTGGTATGAGAAGACAGAATCTAGAACCACCCCTAACTTCTAGTCATTCAGCTTAAACTATGTGCACATCACTGTGGCTGCTGGTTTTTATAGCTATTGCAAGGGTTCAAATTATTACATGTGCAATTCATGTAACGTACACAACCAAAGTATTGCCCTGACCCCTGCTCCGTCTTCTTTCATTGCCTTAGGCTGGATTGGGGCCCTACAGCTTCCTCATCTTCTGTGCCATCTGCCTCGCCACTATAGTTTATATCTTCTTTATTGTTCCTGAGACCAAGAACAAAACCTTCATGGAAATCAACAGGATTATGGCCAAGAGGAACAAGGTGGAGATACAGGAAGACAAAGAAGAGCTTAAGGATATCTGCGCTCTCCCAGGTGGGCAGGCAGAGAAGACAGTAATCTCCAGCAGTGAGATGTGACCCAGCCTAGGGTTTGGCCTGGCCCAGGCATTTTTCAGGATCTGTTCAGCCAGATTTATCATTTGAAACTGATCTTCATTCAGACCTTCTGCAAACTTTCCACAACACGAGTTCCTAAACAAGCCATTGTGTCTTGAGAGTGTTGTCGTTGTGAGCAATTAGCGGGGCTGTTCTGCTTCAGGGCACAGCCACTGCCAAGGCAAATTACCCATTCGTGGTGTCTGTCCCTGATGTCCTGACTGACACATCTCAGGTGACACAAGCCAGCACTTGGGCTGGGTTTTGGTCAGTCCTGTGCAAGGAATGCACTATATTCCCCTGAGGAGCTGTCATTCATGTATTTGAGGGTGCAGTATGGGTGATGCCCGGTCTTTGGTGCTCTGGGGTGGAGAGAGTGTCAGTTACTTTGTTAGATGGGCTGATTATGGCATTTACCCTCTGTCCTGGTTTGGCTAAAACAGGGCTATTTTCTCCTTTCAGGAGTTTTTCTTTCAGTTAAATCCCTTTTAAGTAACTGCACTTTCTGAAAGTACAGCTACATGTTTTTCAGACACTGTGTTTCAAGCCTCATAACGCTTGATGTTTATAGTTGCTACTGCAGTATCAGTAGGATTGGTATGCAGAAAGGCCCATGTTTATACTTAGCCCCATGAAAACCAAGGCCACTGCTCGCCCTCTTTTGCTAAGCAAGTAAAAAGTCGTAAAAGGGTCGCACCTGCGGAAGAGAGCCCAGTTTTAGCCAAACCAGGACACCCTGTCAACACTTGTCCTTCCTTTGTGTGCTTCAAGGGACTGCTAAACTGGAAATGCATATCACTACCACCTCACCCCTACCCTGCTCACCCAACTCTCTCCTTCAAATCAAACCTAGTCCTCAGGTGTTGCTGAGTCCTTCCAAAGCCTTATTCTTGAGGTTAGGAGTCCTCCATTGGGCTGATGCTTATTCAGAACCAGTTTATACCCATTTGTTTCAGTGGCACTCTAGTCTTTGAGGTATTTACCACATTTCACTCCCTAGTGTTTACACTTCAGTTGCCAAAGAGAAGCAATCCTTCTCTTAATCGTTTAATAACCCCCATATCCCCGCTGGTTGAAGCTCATTCGTCCCACAGAGGTTCATGGTACTGAACTCGGTGAGAACATCCCTGTTGTGTTGGAGGAGTCAAATTCAGGTTGATTCCTGTGCAGTGGGCTACAGGTGGGAGCCTGTGTTTGCAAACA
This sequence comes from Cariama cristata, assembly GCF_000690535.1. Classification (NCBI taxonomy): domain Eukaryota; kingdom Metazoa; phylum Chordata; class Aves; order Cariamiformes; family Cariamidae; genus Cariama; species Cariama cristata. Next base: position 22,957 of record NW_009629213.1, on the reverse strand, counting down.
TGTCCAAACTTGTCTATAGCTTGTCACATCGAGTTGCTTCAATTTAGTTTTTTGAAATAACTCATCTCTCAGGTACGTGAAACCACTTCATAAAAAAAATCTTCAAATGCTTTAGAGCTTGGTCCTGCTACTGGTTTCAGGTTGTGTCCCATAAGGGCATCATTCCACCTGAAGGCTAAATTGGTTTGGAAAAGTTCTGAGTCTAAGGACTAATGCTGGCTTTCAGAAGAAAGTAAAGCACACACTGATAAAAATGGAGGATTTCTTAGAGTATTTATTAGCTTAAGGGGTTTTGGGGTTAATTATGGCATAATTTAACATGGGGAAATTCAATGTAATTATGCTGGGCTGCTGCCCTCTGTTTGGAAAAATGCAGAATTGTTGAACAGCCTGGCATGGATTTTGTGTTTTTGGTGGAGACAGTCCTTCGCATGATTTACTTTAACTGTAGAAAATGAGTTTGATACCTTCTCTCAAACTTGTGATGTACACATGTCAAAGAAGCTGGTTCCATGCTCTGTGTCTACGTCCATTTACAGAAAAGAAGGCATGCCACTGCTCAAAGCACAAGGGTCGCATAGGAGCCGCAGTTGATCCTGCAAGGGCTTTATGTACCCTTTCCTATGTGATATGTCTGCAGGGGAAGGGGTGGTGACTTGAGGGTGAGAAATAGGAAGGAAGGACGCATGCAGGGAAGGTGGTGAGAAATTGAGACTGGGTGAAGGATGTGAGAGAAATTTTATTTGAGAAAGTTGCTCCTTTGACCAAAGAGAGTGGCTCTTTGGCATGTAGGAAGATCTATGTACGGGGACCTAAATCAGACTCCTGGGGGGAGATGTGGTAATGCAAGGTGCTGGACTGTGGCAAGTTCTGGTCTGTTCTTTGCCTCTATCCCACCGATGGAGGCTTTGCTCTTTGGAAGAATGACCTGGAACACACTAGCAGGTGCGCAGTGAGCCTATACAAAGCAGAAGGAGAAACAAGCACATAAACGAAGTTTTTTCTCAGTTTTCTCAGTTTTTCCCAGCAAGCAGTTTAGATTCTTCCACTGCCTTAAAAAAAAAAAGTGGGGGTCACTGACAGCTGGTGTCAGACTCCAGAACCACCCCCCCGAAGAGGGTCATGGAGGTTTCTCCCCATGCTATGATATCTCCCTTCAGTTGCCCTGGTTTGCACAGTGCAAGTGCCCGAACATCTGCAGGACTCAGAACTTGGCTCCACAGGTTCACATGAGTCATCCACCCTGCAAAACCGTTGGAGAACGTTTTTGTCTCTGTCTTTCCCAAGGACAAGCATCCCTCCAGCCTGGCTCACATACCCCTTCTGAATACTCTTTTCTTTACCAGCTGCTCCATTGAGCCATAGATTTGCCATTCCAGACCGGGAAGCCCATGCCATGCAGTAGTGCAGCCAATCTTGTGCCTTGTGGTACAGGGGGAAGCTGATGAAATGGCCTCCTATCCACAACCCCACATCTGTGCCCACAGTCATCACTAGCTCGTTATCCCTCTCCTGTGTGGAGTAGGAAAGAAGGGTCTGACTGCCAGCGTGCTGGGCTTTTATCCAGAAACACAAGGTGAAGGCTTGGAGAGACATATCACGGAGGGGATGAACGTTCACAAAACTTTCTATGTTTTCCACAGGGAAGTAGAAAGCTGGAAAAGCGCTGGATTTAATACCTGAAATAACCAAAAAGCCAGCTGTTACATTTCCTGCTGTGCCTATAAAATAAGCCCAAATCCTGAAGAATACACCCACAGGAACTGGCAGGGCTGTGGCAGTCTTGAGGCGCAGTTACCAGCGTGTGTCGTGCCAACAGGGAAGGGGCTTGTAATGATGAGAAGTTTAGCTCCCTCACCCAACTGTTTGGGAAAATAACTTCCCCCCACCCCCTTCCTCTTTTCTCATCCTGTGTAAGATCATGATTATTTATCCTAGGAGAACTGTGAGCTTAAATTCCTCACTGTTTGTAAAAATGCGCTTAGATGTTGCAGGAGAAAGCTGCAGTTGCTGTGAGAATAGATTAGGGCTGGCCTTAATGATGCTGTAGTTGAAGAATTTCCATCAGCAGGCCTGGATACGGGACAAACTTCTACCTGCACATGTCAGTACCAAAGCTGTTAATGATTCAGGCCATCAGGGACAGCAGGGCATGGGCTCTTCATCCTTGCAAGGTAAGCTGGACTCAAGAATAGATGTGTGTTTCTTACCTGTGTGGCTCACTCCATTCAGCAACTCTCTCTTCATGTCTTGGAGCTGCATCTGGATTTGTTCCAGTCTCAGGCTGAATTCTTCTGGATGGCATTGTTCTAGAGCAATCAGACAGCTGAATTTACAGAAGGCCAGGACATGCACGTGGTAGATTTTCTACTTGCCTAGTTTGTAGGAGGTTTGGTGAAAACCTTTGTTTTAAAAATGCAGCATCTCGCTCTCCATATGCCAGAGCTGTTTCTCTAATGGTCAGTGTACCTCACCCCTATGGATGCAGACATCTGAACGTAGCATTCTTGTGTGGTGCCACATAGCACCGCTTACCTTGGGAGATCTGTGTGACCCCGTTGCAGTCAAACCAAAGGGCTGGCACGCAACTACAGCCACCACTGCGCCGTGAGAAGCAAGAGGTGTTGGCAGGGGGCAAAGAGGCACCTGGGCCATCCCCACCTGCTGTGCAGGGACGTGGGTACTCCTCCAAAAGCTCATCTCCAGCATGCCTAGCTTAAGTGATTTGCAACTTAACTCCTTCCACATGGGTTTCTTGCCCCTCCCCAGGGAAAGCTCGAGTCCTGCCTGCTGACTCCCATTACCTGGGGTGGGTTTGGGGCTGAAGGAGGACTCCACCACCCGCCCGTTGAGGGGCTGACCATGCCGGTAGTCGTTGCGTAGCGTCCTGTTTTGCCAGTCCAGCAAGGTGTTCTCCAGGAGGGTGATCTGTGGGCAACGCAGGCTTATTATGGAGGGCAACGGGAACGACAGTTTGGCCTAGAAGGGCAGTGCAGATCCTACAGCTCAGGGTTAAACTCAGCCATTCATTATAGACCCCCCAGAGTCTCTTGATGAGTATTAGCAAAGTGAAGGAACAGAACGTGAGGGCTCTTATCAGCTAATTCATGATAAAGATATTTTGCCTGAAGGAAGTTTTTTAACACCTGCCTGATGGCATGCATGGATGGAGAGTTTGCTGCTATTCTGTAACATACTGCTTTCTCACAAGTGCCTCCTAGCCTTCGCCCTGCCAAAAAGAGTATTTCTTTTTCAAATGAGAACATACCGTGATCCTCCACTACTGTAGTCTCCACTTTATCTTGTTCTTATCCTAGCAGAAAATGTTTCCGATGCCCCTTTTTCATTAAAGATGAACCACTCTGCAAGACTCCACAGTAAACTTATTTCCATCCCACTAAAGCTTTTGTCCTGACAAGGCAGACAGAGAAGAGAAGGGGATCCTGCCATGTGAATGTGTTCAGCTGCTGGGACGAGTGGGGTTACTGCCCGGTGCTCCTGTGTCCACTCAACGAGGACCTGGGTAACACCTCTGCTGCAGGCTGGATGAACCCTCTCCTGTCCCACGGCCAAAACTCACAGCCGGCCACTCCTGAAGTGATCCAGTCTAGCTGCACAATGTAAGTGTAGACAAGAAAAAAAATCTGAAATTCTCTTCTAAAAATGTGCCAGTTATTCTGTAATTATTTTAATGTTACGAATGGCTCTTCTGGTTTTTTGAGGGGGAGGTTTGGGACTCTCTTGCAGTAGTTTTTCCCTTCTTGATTCTGACCGGTCTCTTCCTTTTCATAGTGGTTGAGCTTAACTGAGCCGAGAGCTTCGTTCTCACTCAGGTAAACTGCTGTAAAGAAACTGGCCCTTGCCGTGATGTAGCATCACGGTGTCATTACAGCCACCTGTAATTCCAGTTGCTTAGGAGTCTCTTCCCAACCCCCTATGTGGGAAATGCACTTTTAGCTCCTCTGTCAGGCTGTTCCCAACATCACTGGCGGACAGAAAAGGACACTTGGGTGGAAGGGTGAAGCATGGAGGAAAGAGAAGCTGCTCTGTCTGGTAAACAGCTGTCACTTACCTGTGTGTGGGATAGGACAATCGGAGAATGAAAGATGGTCCAGATCACACTCTCGGAGCAAGGTGGGGTTGTTAGTGAGCCCTGGTACCTGTAGAAGTGCGAGAGGTTTTCTGGCAGCATGGCTTGGACATCCAGAGAAGTGAGCTTTGTTGATTGACCTCAGAAGGAAACAGAGAGGCAACATTACCAATTAATGGGGAATAAAGAGAAAGGTGAGAGTGATGTTAGAGCTGGAGTTGGCAAATCACTTTGCTCAGAGCACTGGTGTGTTAGACCTTTGGATGAAGGTGGAGGGAAGTGAATGGTCCTTTCAAAGATTCTTCTTGTAATTCAGAGATACTTGGGGTCCTGGAGGAGGTGGGCAACTGCACCCCAGTTCTCTGCCAGTAGCTGTTAGCCCTCCGAGGAAGCGGAGTGTATGAGTGCAGCAGAGCACTCGCTTTCTGGGTGTACAGATTGCAGGGTCGATCGTAGGAAGCTGTTATTTGATGGTGCTGCAATGTGTGGCACAGACCTAACTACCAGGAGTATGTTTGTTGCTGCCCTGAGCATCTTCCACACCACCCTGCTGTGTGGGCTGCTCTTTGAGCTGCGTGGGCAGGGATGGCATGAAGTTGTGCATGGCTGAGGATGCTTGGCCGTGGAAGTGCAAGCAAAGCAGCGGCAAAATGTCTGTCCCCAGACCCAGTACATATGTACAGGCTCTGAGAACATTCAAGGATGGAGAAAGGCATTCCCAGGTCTTACCTGCAAACCTGATTTTTGCCAGTTTGGAAATGAATTCACTGTAGTAGGTATTCTCGAAGTGCCCATCCTAGACACAGCATAGAAACTTGAACAAAAGGTTAGTGACCTGCCTGTCCTTCTATACTGCTAATCAGCTAGGGGCACTAATTGATGAATTGGGAGACAAAGACAGCAAGTACTGTCAAAGATCTCTTGATAGGCTGGACAATCCTGGGCGTGATAAAGTGTGTACATATAGATCTCGGGTAGAATAGTGAACTGTAAGGATCCTTTTTCACCACTTCTAAATCCACGCAAAAGGAAGTGTTTCCATTTGCAAATGAGCAAAACCTAGAGGTACAGGAGGGAAAACCGAGCTGCTGCACCTGATAATCCATCTGTACTTCTTATGGGGCAAACTTTTCTGGGGCTCCCAAGTTGTATTGTGTGAAGCCCAGACGGCATAAGGGAAGAATAGTTCTGCTAGGGCACAACTTCCTCAAAACTGGTGGCAGACATCATCTCTCGGGATAGATGTGCAAACCTAGTCCAGGCTGCTTGTGTCTGGACTGCAATTATAGTATAAACACTGATCACAGACTGGCCTTGCTCAGCAGCCTGGGCGTCAAACCTACCGCATACAGGAAGGCAAGCACAGCCAATCCATTTGGTTTGTCTTTGGCTTCTTCAAAGCTTGAGTAGTCAGCTGAGTTGTAATGGACAATGTGCAGCTGTCAGAAGAGAGACAGGGTCATTTAGCAAGAAGTGATAAATGGGTTCCTGGATGCTTTAAAGGACCCAATACAGACTGAAGGGAGAGTCATCGTCCCAATTCCTGTTGCTTGTGCCTCACAGCACAGCCAAATAGACCTTAGTTTAATAGGTTTGTGACAAATGTGACAAACTCCATCTTTGAAGGATATTAGTGCTATTACAATGGCTTTTCTTAGAGTCTTCTGTGCCAGCACCATCAGGCTCAGCCCTTGTGTTGCACCAGCCACCTGCACTTACGGGAGCCCTGTTTCTCCCACTTGTCTCTGCGTTGCTTCCCGCAGGCTTTGTCGGCTGCAGCTTTCAATTTCCCAATTGGCAAACTTGCAACGCACCCTTCCTCCAGCCCGCTCCATTCACAAGTACCTCTGCAAAGTATCTCATCCCGTCTATGGTGTGTTCAGAGCCGCTGGTCTCCAGATCCAGGCCACCCCAGTGCAGATGCATCTGTACAGCTGTGTAGAGGCCTGGGAGCCCTCTGGAGATGTGCATGGTGGGTGGCAGATCAATCTGAACTGAAAAAACAGGATTGGAGACAGCAATGGGTACAGCCATGCCCATTCTTGTAGTTACACTCACGGTGCCTAGTGCTTTCTGCCAATAACACCCTCTCTGAAATAAGCTGGCACAGCCATGTTCAGGGAACTAACTCCAGGATGCAAGGAAAACCACTGATGCTTAAAGCTAGGTGTGCTTAAAAATCTTTCCTGACCTCGGGCTTGTGCACCACAAAGACCATACCAGGCACAAAGATGACCGGGCACTAGCTGTGTCTGCAGACTTTTTTTTTTTTTCCATCTGAGCAGCTCTGGGTTTTTCATTAGGCACTAATAAAAGTGCTGTGATGCTCATCTCTCGCACAGTACATCACATCTTGCAGGGCTCTGCAGAGATTTGTTGCCTACTTTTATTTCCAAGGAAGTGAAAGGGTATAGGAATCAACAAAGTGCCTGGCCTCATCAAACCCATCGTCATAATTTCCAGTGTTCTGGACTCTGCATCTTCTAGGAACAGGCGTACTGGGCCAGAGCCCCGTAGGTTTGAAAAGGCTGTGTTAATGCCTGAAGGATTTGTAGAGACAAAGCTCTTTGCTTCTCCTTGCCGAGGAATATTCACGAAGAGACTATGAACCATTTGTCTTCCTGCTAATATACTGCCACAAAGCATATAGTATGTTAATAAATACGCCAAACCTAGGAGTGAAAATGGAGAATTGCCTCATCCTAATGAAAGCCCAGAGCACGTTACAATAAACCAGCAACTATGCTTGTGAAATGTAGCACAGTATATGATTCATTAGTCATAGTTTGGGTTTGTGAGAAGTTTCTTTTGTTTGTAAACTTTTTACAGATAGACAGATGAAAACATGTTTCCTTGTAATATGCCAAAGAGTCTAGAGTGGGGGGGAAAAAACCCACCCACCTTACTTTTTACATAAGCTCCCTGCCGACTGCCTTCCATAATTAGGGTTATTTACCTCAAGTACCTCACCTATGGTTGCTACTTTCTACAAAACACAGCCAGAGAATTGTGTTCTGAGTTTATGACAAGCTTAAGGCTTCCGCAAGATATTTTAAGCAAATATTTGCTGAAAGCATGAAGGTAGCTAACAGCCCTGTTCGCTTCTATTTTTTTACCGGTGTAAAGTGCGCGTGTAAAGTATGACGGCTCTGAGCTGGACATGCCTTACTGCTGCTTAGCTCTAGTATTGCCAGTGGAAAATCAGCTGGGATTGTGCAGTGTGAATCTGAGTGCAACTGTGCCTTTCTCTAGCGTTTCTGCACTGCAATTTGGACCCTTGTCCATTATTGCCTTACAGATGACAGCACACGCAGCCAGGCTCTTTTCCCACCTCTGGCCTCTCGAGGCAGTTGAGTTAATGAAGGCCACACTTGAGGTCCCAGTTCAAAGACAAATCTGCTGCTGGAAGAAGTTGCACACATCCTCGCTACCTGCTAGAAGACCAATCCTGGTATTTTTTTAAAAAAAAGTTCAAATGCAAATACAAAAGGCTTCATTAACCTAAGGTCGCGCTACTGCAAACAGACTTCATCAGGTGGGATATAGCCTGGTAATTATACAGCTAGAGAGAAAATGTAGCTGGTTTCTTAGGTGAGACACTTGGTCTTCAGCCTGTAAGGAGAGTCCTGTTGGTGACCAATCCATCTCCTGTCACCTTCAGATCTGCTGAATGTTTTCTGGTGTGGTCCAGTGGAGTATTTTCCCTGATAGGTTCAGCTACCCTGTCCCATCTCACTGAAGCCAGCAGGAAAACCTAGCCTGACTTCATGGGAGCTGTGAATAAGGACAGTCGTTTGCCTTTGTGCTTTACTAAAATGCCCTGCATCAGAAAATCAGTGTTTTTGATGTTAACAAAAGAATAGGAAAATGCACACGTGCAGTCAGATCTGAAAGCTAAACCTGCAGGAATTAATTTGTAGGCAGTCGGGGTAGCAGTGCTGACATGAGAGCTTCTACCTAAATGTGGAGCTCATGTGGGTGACAAATGGGAGTTATGATTTTTAGAAATACAATCACAACAGTCTTTCTCTGAAGGCAGCATGTCTCTTATCACTTCATTTCCTTGCTCTTGCACTATATTTCTCTCTCTCTTACAGAGAATAAGAAAGGACTGTCATGTGGGATTGAAGAGCTACCAGCTTTATGTTCCAAACACCTTCCCCAAAATACTCATTCCCTCCCCACTGCAGCGATTAGAAAGTTCTCTCATTGCTCATCTGTAGTCCAAAAGCGTTATCCCAATAGTACCAGCTGATGAATTATTTAGACAATGAATTACAGACTGCAGCGGGGGAATCCAGGACCTCCTAAATTACAAGCCTTGCCCTGAGACCGTGTGGCCAAAGGCAAGGCTTTTAACCCATGCTGTGCTTCAGCTTCCCCTCCCGAGATCTGAAATGCCAATCCTCCATGAGGGAGGGATTCTCCTCTGTGTTGTACTTTGTGTGACCTATATCTAATTGAACCTCGGATGCAAACGAGCTACTGAACTATGGTTCTCCATTTCTGTCACTTCTTATTATTGCACAGGGGCAAAAGATGGATTTTTTGAATGCGGAGAGGAGTCAGTATGCCCCAAATACCACTCACTACCATAGTCCTGCAGTCCCTGGATGCTGCACGTGCAGTGACCCACGCATGGACGAAGCCACGGCTTGGGGGGCAAAATGGGGCTGAAGGGGACAGGCAGCACTTGTTCCCTCGTGCCTTAGAGCTTCTCTTTCAGGCTGTACCTTTGTCAGCAATGACTTCTTGATCAGCTCCTCTTTTTAGGGAGGAAATGAGAAGGTTCCCCCCAGTCTTACCAGAGTGACCGTTGTTGGTCATGGTGAAATCCCCCTGCAAAGGCCCATCGTAACCACTCAGCTCCAGCTGCAGCAACTGGGGGTTGTACCTCACTTTTTTCCTCTGGATGTCAATTGGAGATTGGTGCTTGCCAGCACAATCTGCAAAGTGCGTTCCCCAGTGCTCTTCATCCAGCTCTCCTTCTGTGTGGTGGGGAAGCAAACCAGATTATTAGGACATGGTGCAAACTGCTGCTAGCTCAGGAGTCGGAAAACTCTCCTCATTTGCCGGCAGGGTATGTCAAGCTAGTTATTATAACACCAGGAGCTGCAGCAATAAAAGGTTGCTTTGCCTTCCCTAGAGTGAAAATATACATTATTCTGTCGGCAGGACAGCTGTGCTGCAAAATAAGAAGGCTGCATTGCAGTAATAGCTTACTGATGGCTAGAGACTGAACCTTCACCAAAAGAGAAGTAGCATTGATATAGAAATGGGGATTTTGGTGGGTCTCAACTGCCAAGAGTGTGGAATTGGGTTCTCAACAAATGTGAGAGTCAACAGGACCAGGGCAATACGTGGGAAATCTCTGCTTAGGATCAGGAACTGGCAGCAAATTTGCTATTTTGAACTAGGATGGGAGCTAACAAAAGAAGAATAGGAGTGGAATGGTTTAAATAAATGGAACCTTTTGTATGTTTTCTGGGATAGGAGTGGTCTGGAGTGGCTTTGATGTCCTGGGTGTGTTTTTATTAACAAAACCCACCCCTCTCCTGAGGACGCTGCTATGCCTCTTTCTGATGCTCCCTTTCTACACACAACAAATAAATGAGAAAGTGATTAATTGCTTTTATGAGACAGATCCTGGTCTGGAATAGGACCTGGGCATCCCAATTTCAGGATTCAGTTTATTGCTCTGAGCTTCTGCTGCCGCTTCAGCCCCCAGGCCTCACAGCCCCTAAAGGTCACGCTAAGGGTTAATACCAGCTCCTTTTCCTGCTCAGTGTCTCTAGATCAGACACAAACTTTTGACATAGGACTAAGAACTAAAGGCCCTAGCTTCACCTGCATGTACTCATCATCTCTGCAAGTATTTAATACTAAAAACCACCTGTGGTCACCAGGAGACCTGGCATGCTGGATGCTATCCTTTTTCCAATGGCTCTGAGCCTCTTAACCCTCATTTGAATCTTTCCTACAGAGGTCTCGGTGCTGCTGAAACTTTTAACAAATGCTTGAATGCTTCAAGGCTATTGCCCTCTCCATAGTGCTATATTTAGGACTTTAAGGATAAGGAGAAATTTTGATGCCATGTCTGTCATGCCTGCGACTGACAATCAGTAAGGAAACCTTTTCTTCTTCACCCCAGAACTGCAATATATTGATCAATGTCAGAGCCACGTCTGTCTGAGACAGAGCTAGAGCCAAGGAATAATCATCCTGTGATTCCTGAACTCACTGATTTCAAATCCTGCAGAGATGCTTTGGAAGGAGAGGTGATTGTTGTAAAAAGAAAACAGTTCAAAATCGTCATCTTCCTAATTTTCAAATTATTATAATTACAGCCATACCTGAGGATTTGTTACTATTTACTAATTCTTTTCTTTTAATTTCATTTAAGCAATGTCAGTTTGCAGGTATTTGTTTCCTGACATTGATTAAATACGGGGGGTTTAGGAGATGCAGGCAGCCTGGCCAAAAGAAAATCCAGAGAGAACTTCTGCAGACGGCTCCGTGTCCTAATTGCAATATTGCATGTATTCGACAGCATCCTTTGTTTTAGCTTGATTCCCAGCCCACTGAAGATCATAAAAGGACTACCGTTTACTTCAATAAGCTCTGCAAACAACCCCCTGAAACAAATGAAAATCAGATAAAATGTCACAAAAAATAGAAATACATAAATAAGTACTTCTTAGTGATCTGTTCTGCATGGGATATGACAATAAAATAATAAGCAGGCGGCATTTAAAGCTTTTCCTTCCTGGATCATCCAAAGGGCAGCTTTTATTCTAACACATGTAAAGATTTCCCCCATTGTTTGAACCTCATTGAGCTGCCAACTCTGACAATGTGTCCTAACCACACAAAGGAGTAAAAAGGGGTGACATTGAAGAGAATCACTTTCAAGACACACAGGCATCAATAAAGCGGAATAAATTAGCTGCTCCGTAGAGATCTTTCACTAATGGAAAGAGAGTCAAGCTGAGTGTTGCTTCTGCAGCACAAAAAGGATGGGAGCGTCTTTAGCAAGTAGTAGCAATCCCAAAACAGCCTCCTTTTTCATTACCTTTGTAGGTCCAATGCACTAGGTGAGAGCAGCTCAGATGGACCAGGAGCAGGTGGACCCAGACGGCTGTGAGCCACATGTCCCTCGCTGTACCTGCGGTCAGAACCAAGGTGGGGAGTGCATTTCTTTAAAAAACATCCTCAGGAAGCATAAATACCTATTTACTCCAGGTCTGGCCTTTCCAGCACCTATCCCACCCTTCTCCTCACCCATCCAACAACAGCAAACGACGCCACATGAGCATTCGTGAGCAGGTTGAAAAGCTTCATTGCAAGTCTCCGTAAAACAGTGTGAAAAAGATACCCAACACAAATCTCAAAACACAGCCCTGAGATGGCCTACTGTTTCTTTGTTACACGGAGGAAGGAGCCAAGGCAGGAGACATTTAAGGGACTGGTTTTCAAAAGGGCTGAGCATTCACAATCTTATTAGAAGCCAAAATTGTAGACACTTTGCTCCTTTGAAAAATCAGTCTTCTGAGGCCAGGTTTAAAAGTGCTCCACGCCCACAAGCTACAAGGCATTTTGCTTTCAACACCTTCCGTAGTCACTGAAAATCTAGTTTTAATGTGACAGCTTTGGAAAATTCAGAGCTCTAAAAAGCCATTTGGACTGATGAAAGATACAGGCACGATACAAGACACTGAAAGCCTGATGTCTTTTTAAAAAATATACAGGAATTCAAATAAAAACTAGCAGGCGTCAGATGTCTGAATGCTCTTGTGGACTTCAGTAGCTGCTCTGTACATCGTCAGACATTTGATTTCCTTAAAAATATTTCCCAAGCAAAAAATTGCCCAAGGTCCAGTAAGAAAGTCATTCGGCAGACCAGGGAACAGACCATGGACCTTCTGCCTGCGTTTTTGTTTCCCGTTCCTAGGCAAATGTCATTCCCTTTGAAAAGCCTTCTCCTCCCTCCAAGAATGATGTTACCGACAGCCCTTTCTGCCCAGCAGTGCCTCCCAACCCACGAACCCAGCGTTTAATAACAAAAGGGGAGCAGAAATCTCCCCAGGAATGGAATTTGAAGGGCTACAGTTTCCACCAAACACAGTACAACTTTGCTGTTGATTTCAGGTGACAGCCAGCAACTTTAAACACTTGGCAAGAAAGCTCACATCAGTGAAAGCTCAGCACTTCTGTTTGCAATGTCCCTGCCACTTGCAATAAGATTTGCAGTTATCATTTTCAGCAATAAGGTATGTCATAACAGCCACTCAACGTAAGAGCCGTAGGTGAGTTAAGATTTCATGTGAACTCATGTTTCTAGGATTAGACTGTGGTGAAGAACAGAAGCAGGTTTTTTTATTCAAAAGCTTATTCTTTGCAAATGAGTTGCTAACATTAAAAGGCCTTTCCTGGTTTGCCGGTTTGTGCAGTGAATATTTAATCTTTGGGAACTGCTGTAATATTGAGTTGATTAACCAAATGTGTATTTTTCCCTCTCTCCCCTAAAGAAGTCATGTATTGTGACAGTTGCACTGAACTGTGCAAGGACTAAACTAATCAAACACGCCCTGCAATGCACTTCATAATCCTTGTGTATTCAGTTGGGTAAACAGGCTTTGAAATTAGCTGAGGGAGAAATTTTGGGGGTTTATACCTGTTTACACTCCAGGATTCCACACAGCAGCACATGAGGCTGTGAACGAGAGTCAAGAGGAGGAGGTCACCTCTGCACCAAAGCATCCCCCCGTCACCAAGAGTGTTTAAATGGATGGCATTTAGGGACAAGCTGTTTCTCTTGCCTGTGCTTCATCGATCAGCTAGCCCAGTCTGCACAAAGGATTTGCAATAACGCCCATTCGGGAATGTACTGGTGCCAGGAAAGTGGAGACGACGATGAATTGATTTTTAATAGCGCTTTTGCAACTTGCTAAAATTGTGATGTTTCACGTGGCGTCAGCAGGAGCTGTGGGTGCTCAGCACGTCCAAGCCCCACATCTCTGTCAGTTCAGTTAGCTTCCCCCAAATTAGTGGCTACTCTGGAAGACACAGCAATCTGAGGAGAGGATTTACTGAGGGCACTAAGTATGAATTTGGAGTTACGACAGAACAGTAATTTTAATTAAAGTCTTTAAATGTATTTGAATATTAAGCTTCTAACTACAAGCTGAATGATATGGAAGGAGTCCTTCTGCTGTATAAAGTATTGCACACATCAACCATTGCTTATTAGTTCTTGGAGTTATAGCTTTTTTTAGTGTATAGGGTATTAAACCTAGCTGGCTTGAGGCTTATCTTTGTAAGTCATCTGTTTTGCTACCTCAATGTACTTGCTAGAGAGAAGTATGGACTTCAGATATCATGGCAGGACCGTGCTTGAAATAAACCAGTGTTTTACAGGTGAAGAAGACTCTAGAGCTAACAGGACTCGTCTCTGCACCCAGATTTAGCCAGTGGGAAAATTTAATGTCGGGTATCTCAACCATGAATATTCTTGGCATAATGTCTTCACAAAGGCAGGCTCCTTTCACACAGACTTCAGCCTCTCCCCTCCCGCCTCGACTACAGTAGGAAATAAGCCTTTTATCCCACATCATTGGCTTCCATGCACTTCGCTTTTATCTCCACAGTTTTCCCTGACTCTTTGCCATCTTTTAAATCCTGCTTCTCCCAGGCTATTCCCTCTGTCCTCGCTGGCCTAAAGCTCAGCTCAAGTCTGACTTTCAGATCCATTCTGAGTATCGATAGCCACATTAAAACCTTGACATTGCATTGAAGTAGCTGGCTCAATACTTCAGTGCTCTTTTGACCCAGAACTCGAAAGGGTTAAGTCATTTCCCTCTGAATCCGCAGGAATTTCATCAGAGGTCGCAGTAATGGCTGTATCACTCCCAAGTCCGGCAAACATTTGACCAGGAACAGGCTGTTTGATGTGAGACGGACAGATTGCCTTCAATCAGGCTATCCAGGTTTTCGTAAGTGAGTCTAAAACCTCTTCAAATAGAGCGCTCTCTGCTAAAGCCATGCTGGATGAACAAAAGTATTCAGAACCTACATGGGTTTTAGGAAAGACAAAAAACAGCTAGTGCTGGTAGGTCCAAACCCATGAGTAAAGCTGGCAATAGCTGTGCAGATTGAAACATGAGATCCTTTTATTCAACAATTCCTGTAATGTTTTTACATCTTTCTTCCAAAACTGGCCCTTGCTTCTTTGAAATTTTGGCTGGTTTGTGTTTTTTTTTCTTTTGGCCCCCTGGCTTTCAACTACACACAGAGATCACAGAAGGCAGAGGCAGAAAAGCGCTAGAATTCGTTTCTCCAGTTCACACAATCCCTTTAGGCCTCCTTCCTCTTATATATAATATTTTGATGTGCTCAGCTAAATTCACCTTCTGCTGATATAAATTCAGATACATTTGTTGATTCTACTGAAGCTTTGTGATAGAAATGGGCTTTGAGGCAGTCAGAGCTAGACACCAGAGGTTTACACCAGTGTTCCTAAAAGCAGGATTTGCCCATTTTAAAGCAGAGAGGTTTCCTCTGCAAATGCCATTTCACGGTCTAACAGATCTCAGCATTAGCTACCTGCAGTTTATTGTCAACCTACGTTTTCTTTTGCTCAGTTTCAGCCAATTACTCTTAGTTATAGCTATATCCCTTGGATTATCTTAAAATATTTTTCCCTCTTTAATGTTCACATCACTTCTGGGGTGGTTATCACCTCACCACACCAGAAGCATGTGCAGCCTTTCACTCGCCATTTCCCCAAGGTGGTACAAAGGACAATGTGGTGATGCTATAAAGAGAACATAGTCAAATAATCCCTCTTGATTTTCATTTTCACGAAATGTAATTACAGTTCTTGTCCTGTCTATACAGGTCTGCTCTACAGACTTTGCTGAAAGTGACTTCACATTCTGCATCTCTGCTTGAGACTTTGAAAAAAAATAAACAAAATGTGAAGGGAGGGTTAGGAAGGGGGAGATCAATCTTCCCTCTGCATTTACTGTCAGATACACAGGAACGTGGCCCGAGCGTGGGGATCGAAGGAGTGCTGTCGAGAGTTGGCCTGGGAGAAATTTTCCCATCATACCAGGGCTCTATGCCATGGACTGGATGGTGGTGGGATAAAGAAAGAATAATTCAGTGACAAGATAGCTTGTCAGCATGTGCGAATACCTGTCCATCTTCTCAGACACTATGTTAGTAATATTTTATACCTATCTGCACATCCTTCCAGAAAAATACGCATTTTTTTGCTCCTGACTTCCCAGTGTAATAACATGCAGAGGAAGCACAGTTGCTGCTCAGTCTCTCTGAAAATCAATATTACCAGTGCACAAACAGCGGAGAAGACCCCAAGCCCCTTAACAAACAAACACTCTCCACAGAACAAATAATGGCTCTGGAAATGTGGCTCTTGCCCACTGCTGGGTAAGCACTTTTCCTTTCTTATTTCAGCTGCATTGTACGTTGAGCAGCTGTGACATCCAGTGGCCAAACACAATACAGTTGGGTTTGGTACAGAACTCTTCCTACATGGTAACAATAACAGAGCCCCTCCACTGCACTTTTCATCTTCAAAGAGCTGTCTAAACAGGAATTCATTCACCCCTACACAGCTCAGCGGGGCAGATGAATTTAGTGACCCTAAAAGTACACATGAGAAGGCGAAACCACTCGCCAAGCTCTCTGCAGGCAGGGCAATCGGCTCTCTAGGGAGGTGAAGAGCCTGTCCTAGGACCAGGGCACAGGACCTTCACCCACCACTGCAGAGAGCAACTGCTGAGGGATAAGGGATCAGAAAGGTGCAGCTCATTCAGCATCTGATGGAGAGGCTACACCTGAGGGAAGAGTTTTGCTCCTTCTCCCTAGAGCAAGAGAGCCCATGGTTAAGGGACTGGGGAAAGCTGTATGAGAGGGCACAGCGGGACCAGAGCGGGTTTGGAAGAGATGCTTTGTCAGAGGCCTGGCCAGAGGAAAAAGCTTCTGCAGTGATTTTCTGAAGATGTCAAAGGACTTGGTTTATAGATGCGGAAGGTAGGGAAGGAAGCGGAAACATTGATTTGGATTAAGAAATACTGGAATCAAAGAAATGTGACTGTAATGAGCAGTTAACTGTGATTCCTGTTGTGACAGGGAAAGTGGAAGATACAGAAAACAAGAAAATAAGTCAGTGGAAAAGAGGAGCTGAGCATCCCAGATTGATGCTAGCAAACATCGATTCCGCAAAGAAAGAAAGAAATGGACAAAGAGATGGGTTTTCCCAGGCCCGTGTTAATGGAGAGGAATCGTGGGTATAAAGTCTGTGACAGAGGTTTAATCATAGCATTTAGTGCATCTGCTGCATTTCAGACTTTGCTCAACTCTTTGCCTGTGCCTGAGGTGCGCGCTGAGGGAGCTGAGTGGGTGAGCCCACGTGGGTTTGCTGAGCCACTCACCGCCGGTGAGAGCTGGTTTTCGGTGAGTGTTACAGGTGCAATTATTCCATATCCCATAGAGTGTAAGATCCAGGAAAACATGTAAAAGTTAGGTGTCTAGGTATGAGTTTGCCACCTTAAGCTTCCTTTCCAGCCCACGCAGAGAAACAGCCTTGGTACAGATGCTGTGTTTGAGATGGGTATCTTTGAGGTCAATCCAGACAAGTCTGTTTCCTTTTAATTATAAAAGCAGAGTTGCATGACTCAGAGATCCAAACTATGGACAGATGCATCCAGTTTCAGAGATGAAGAAATCAGTCCCTGCTTTCCCCAAATCATCTGTGCCCCAGTGTTTGCTTGTTCAGACCTGCAGTGGGTTTTTTGCTGCAGGCAAGGTCCATGCAGGGACATTGAGCAAAAGCAGACGTGCCCACAGCCCCTCCTCTCCCAGCAGCTCATTACCACTGCACTCTGCCTGTGCAAGAGAGGGGAAGATGATAGGAGCTAAAAGTGATTCTCATAAGAATGAGGCCGATTTTTAAGGCAGGAAGACAACATGAAGGAAATTTAAATCCTACTGTCTGTGCCTTACCTGTTCTGTGGCAAGAGAATCCTGCTTGATAACTCTTGTGCTTTACATAAGTACTATGCACATATTAAGAAAACAAATGAGTTGTTATTGGTTTACTCGTACTGGTTTTTTTCAGGTTTCCATTCTAAAAAAACCCTAAATACCAAATAAAATTTCTTAATGGCTAATCAATTTCTAGCTTGCTTTCCCCTTTATCGCAGAATGTATTTCAAAGTGAAAGGGAAAGACCTGCCCTGCAAGGAGTCTGGAACACCCTCTAAGAGGCATTGCAAGACTTGAACGCTGGCCTCTATAAAGGGGATTACTTAATGGTTTTGTCATGGTTTGAATGAGCAGCTATGGCCTTTGGATGCACAATTCCTGGCAATTAATATCCAGCTGGTTTAAAAGCTTTCAGTCTCACCTCAAATCAGCATATCAGATCATTAGCTGATGGGAAATGTACTCTTTGGTATTAGCACCCTGACTTGTGCCTTGGTTCACTTCCAAATAACCCTTGACCATCACCTGAAAATGGATGCAGTAGTTTTACATGTAGGTTAGCCTTTACAGTAATTAAGAAGTAGTATATATTTTTCCTATTCCAGCCATCTTACCTGCTTTTTTCTCGTTGCCATGGTTGTTGTGCAGTAATGCTCCATTTTAAATAAAATATGTTTAAAGTATTCTGCCTAGTACATGGGTGTCTAACACAGCTGATGATTGACCCGTGCTACGTATTCATAGCTGCACACAAACCTGTGTCCATAGTATCACTTCTCAAAAATGGCCGGTTAGTCTAACGTTACCTGCATCTTCAGCATCCATTAAACCCCATTTAGTACTGAATAAACCCTGAGCACCCATTTCATAGGAAGTCAGACATAAAATGCTCTGGCCGAGGTCTGTAAGCTCCCTGCCTTGTCCCTGCTGGCTTGCAAACTGGGGCTGGTAATTTCCATAGAAAATTCAAATCCCAAACCTACCGCAGCCAGCTAGAGTTGGAGAAAATGAGAAATCAGACTGTCAGGTGAGTTAGCAGGCTGAGGTCCCTGCAGCCATGCAAGGTTTGACACTGGTAGCAGATCCTCACTGACAACTCTCAGTTTAATTTTTGTGCTATAATTGTGAGTCTTCTCTACGAGGACTTGGAAAGATCTAATTCAGTCCAGGTCCTTCCCTTACCCCAGTCATTGTACTGAAGTTACTTTCAGACTGGCTATTAAATGCAGGAACCGGTGGCTTTTAAATCATTTTCAGGACACTAACCAGTCCATCTCAAATCCTGGGAGAAGACAGGAGAATTAAGAGAAGCGGTGGAAGTTACAAGCATTAAGGAAGACATCAGGTCTGTCATCACAAGTCTTTTCATTTTTCATCTGCCTAAACCCTGTCCTGTTTAGCCGCAGAGCTAAGCTGTAAGACAAAAGCATGACAGAAAAGGGGGATGAGAAGCAAGAGAGAAGGATGTAAGGTCAGAGGAGGTTTTGAATGCTTGGAAGAAAACACCTTAAATAGTCATGCAATAATTTTAATAGATACCCAGAAAGAGCATGAGTCAGACTCTGCCATTACCTTTCCAATGAACGCTCCTTAAAAACGCCACAATCCACAGGGTCAATGAAGAGATCTGAGCGACAGGGTGCCAACTTCTCCATCCGACGGCTTTCCTCTGGAGATCTCACCTCGGCTGCGGTGACGTAGTCACGCCATCGGAAAGCCTCATTCATGAGGTCACTTAGGTGCAGGACTGCTTTTCAAAAAGAAACTTATCAAAACATAAACAGGCTGGCACTTGCAGAACTGCCGGATAGAGTAGATGAGGGTGGTGCATTCACAGCGACCCAGACACGTGTTCTTCAGGTGTTTTGTGAGGCACTGGGGAGAAAGAGAAGTCCCTGAGTATTAAGGAAGCACTTTCAAGGTGCTACAAAAGCTGACGCCCTGGAATGCACCCTATACTGCATAATGGTTATTAAGCACATGAATGCACTGGCAAACAAGTCCTGATCTGTGGTGGTTCTGCTCCCTGCCTTGGCATCCTCAGCCCTTTGAACCGGTGCTTTCACACTTGGCAAAGCTCTGAGCTCTCCTGCCCAACCACTTTAAACAGGGAAGGAAAAGCTTCTGTGCTCAGGAGCATGTTGCAAGCAATCAAAAAACGTACATCTATTACTCTCATAATTTTACCATGGCCTGTAAAGCACAAGGAATGACTAGGCCTTGCAATGGAAGGGGATTTTGATGGCGAGAATTGTTCTCCATTTTTGGGTGGTGGATGCCTGTAAGCCAGATCTGCGTCGGTGTTTTTTCTCCATCTGCTCCATCAGCATGTTACACCAATGTGTTAGTGTACTTGTGTGGGCTGTCAAACTGGATTACTAGCTACAGTGGCTTTATGTTTCCTGAAACTCTCTGTTCCCAGTGTCCACCCCATTAGCCATACATCCCCCTCCCAAACCATGAAAGAAATATATTATTTTAAAAGAGTACACTGAGTATTTGATTAACTGGTAACAAGCCCTGATTCCCACAGAAACTCATGCCAGCTAGATATCTCATAGCCTTAGGGATGCTCAACTTTTTCTTTAAAGAAAGAGAAAAAGAAAAATCAGGCAGGATACATGACTGAGCAGTGGCATTTTTAATACCAGCTCTGACTTTTATTTTAATATGTATGGTACAGTGCAATTTTAAATCTGCTGATCCAGGAAAAATTATACCAACACCTGAACAGTGCCAGACTTCTGATCATGGATGCCTGATCAATGCTGCCTTTAGCTACGGTAGTGCCAGTGTCTTCAGCTGCACCCTCTCTTGCGGACACAGGATTCAGTGGAGCGGACACAGCTCTTGGCACGACGTCTGCGGCCAGAATTGCGAGTGAGTCCTGCCTGCCGGGGATGGGACCGTGTGAGTTTGGGGAGAGATGCGGGTTCTCAGCATACAGCTTGTTGCTCACGCTCCGGCGGAGGAAATTTGCTCGCTTTGTGCTGGTTTTGTGGTCGCAAAGGAAGACGAGCCTAGGCAAGGGACAAGTAGAAGAATTTAGGCTGGTCTTCTATGGCTAGTCCTCTCACAGCTTTGGTTCGGCTGAACAGGGACAGGGAGCTGCAAGAGGCTCAGTGCTCAGCTTCCCAGGCCAGAGGGTTTGCTTTACACTCCACTTCTGCCCACCACCAAGCTAATTATGACCTTTCATAGTATGTCTTCTGTTCCCAAAGAGCACTCTACCATGCTTTACCGTCAGCCTTTTGCTCAACTACTACAATGCTGAATTTCCCTCGGCCTCAGGCTTTGTTGTGCTCCATCTTCTCTAGCTCATTATAAGACTCGGCACCTCTACTTGATTTTCCATGCATAGCATTCAAAGGACTTTTACAAAGTGCAAAGATGGTGGAGCATCTCTAATCCAGCAGTTATCCAGCATAAAAATCCAGTTTTATGATTTCCAGCATCTGATTGCTCAGGAGCATGTTTTTGCAGGGAATGCTCCCCTCTCATGCCTTCGCACCAGGAAGGGTAAGGCCCCAGGATAAGTCAGGAACTACTGCAAGAGCACAGCTATAAGGGGTGTGACGTGCAGTTTTGGGGAGGTTGGCACTGCAAAGAATCATCTACCTATAAAGTGACAGTGTAATTCCAAGGGCTTTTCCTGGCCAATATCACTTTATCCCAGCTGTGTGCAACCCAGCAGCATTTCAACCTGATTCATGGCTGTGCAGCCCACGTGAATCTGTACCCCCAGCAAGGCAGAAAAAGCACAAAAAAGCAGCATGCAGTGCCATTGTGGGGATGTGGGCCATGTTGCATTGTCACAAAACAGCTTGGGTTTCAAACGGCATCTCCTCGCAAGGAGCCTAGGAGTCGTGCGGGGGGGCCTCGTGGGGTGCTGTGTCAGCATGGCGTGCCTAGGGAAGGCGGTCAGTTCAACAGATTTCCTTTGCTTTTTATTAGACTTAAAGCTTGTCTCGAGGCGATGTTCTCAGGAAGGAAAGAAAAATGTGCCCAGAAGAAATGAACAGTCATAGGCTGGAAGGGCGAGGCAGTTCTGGAGCAAGCACAAACGTAACTGACTTTGCAAGAAACAAAATGGTTTTATATGGTGCAGTCAGGTTGAACTGGGCACTGTCAGACTCCTGGAGACCCTGGACCCCAACTCCAGCCTTGGGGAACTTCACAGGTTTGAGGTTACGTACTTGAAATACTGCAGAGCCAGGCCCCCATCAGTCTGAACGCAGGCTGTGCAGGGTCGGGTGAAATGGGAGGAAGCAAACCCAGGGGAATTGGGAGTCCCCATGGGATTGCATACATGGGTCTGGGCTCTGCAGCGTCCCAGCAAGGCAAAGCACCAGTCCCTGCTCAGGACTTCACTCTCCCACGGCTGGGGATGGTGGCTCTGCCTTGAACGGGAGCAACCATGGCCAGGAGTGAAGGCAACAGGCACGGGGAGGTGAGAAGGGACAAGACCGTGCCTTTCCCAGGTTAGCCTATGGCCTTGTTCAAATGTTTGACTTTGCAATGGGCTTCCCCTCATTGCAGACTCCCTTCTGCAGTGCAATGTGTAACCATCCCTCAGTTAAAAAATCCTGCAAGAAAAACAGGCTTATGGGAATCGTGGGCACAGCTAGTCTCCATGAGAAACCTGCAACAACCTTGTGTTACAACTGCAACTTATCTAACATAACCAAAGCAGTACATTCCCGGGGAGATATACCACCGGGGAGAGCCTGGGAACGGTGGCAACCAGGGAAGAGGGGGCAGGAGGCATGGCCCCTCGCCAGCACCACACACCCCCACGGCCCAACGCTCCGGCACAGCGGCGGAGACGGTGTGTGGGGCCTTGCCAAGCCAGTCACAGGGAGCAGCTACCGGTGGCAGTTGGATAAAAAAGCCCAGACAGGAACAGGATCCCTCCACGGTGCCGCAGCTGGGAACAACTCATGTGAGCGGTCATGTTCTTATTAAACACCATGACACGTGGTTACCACCGAGTCCATCGAAAGTTGAGTATTACTTTCCAGGGATGGAGGTTTTGCCGATCACAGAGCACCCAGTTCATTCAGTGGTGCACGGTTCATACTTCACCATAACACAGCGGACTAAATAATTATCAATTAGTAATTTGATGGCTTTTTCAACATCCATGGGGGGATTGGAGCTTTTCAGGAGCATGTGCCACTCCATTTTGGCATAGTGTTTAGTTCTGTGGCCTGGTGTTGAGCTCTGTTCTGCTCCGTTATTTTTCAGTCACAACATCGTCTTCAAGAATGTGTCTCGGGGCATCAGATACCCTTGCGCAGATCCAGGCAAAACACTTGGAAAAGTTTTTGTTCCTGTTGGCACACTAGTATCTGAGGTGTCACAACCGATTGCATGAGGGCTTCTTCTCTACCCCAGGCAGTGTGATGGTTATCCACTTCAAAATCAAAGTAAAAATTCATTGTAATTAAGCTTTCCCCAGAACTAATAAGCCCCCCCTCTCTTCCCAGCCTTCCTCTTGTCAGCGTGCGGCCTTCTCGCCGGTTTCAGTCGCTGTTCCCGCACCCACCTCCCATGACAGCATGGCCGTACCCTTCTCCCGAGCAAGCAGGGATGGCATCTCAGCAACACGGCAGCGCTGAGCCGCGCGCTTGGCGAATCTCGCCAAAATCAAGGCTCAGCTTCCAGTTTTAGTGACAATAAACACGCTAAATCCCTTCTCTCTCTCTCTCCCCACAGGTGCGCCCGTGTGTTCCTACAGGGACACGCGAAGCCAAGGTACTCCGTGTAGGTGTAAGCGCACAAAGGAACCGTCTCCTTTGTACGTACACGCCAGCGGCAGAGCCCGGTGGATGTCACCGGTTCGAGGGTTTGCCA
>NW_009629212.1:0-24740 GCF_000690535.1 Cariama cristata | reverse complement strand
GTGGCTGCCAGCAGAATTCAGTACGTAGCAGCTCATTTACAAAGGGCTGGGGCATAACTCCTTCACATGCATTGGCAGAATGATAGGAGATACTCACCTCAGGAGCTGGAAGGCTTGTGGAGGATGATGCTAAAGGAAAGAAAATGGCCAGCACCTGTAAGACAGCAGTTATAGAATATGTGAAAACTGGCAAGGACCTACTCAGAAGCAGAAGTCCTAGAATTTTAATCAAAGCAGAGTTTTACTAGGTAAAATTTGTGAATGTTGTGTCCTACTGTTGAGGGAGCCAAGCATTATTTTATGTGGTATATCTATGGTTATTTTTCAAAAGCTAGATTCCTTTCTCTCTTGGTGCGTTCTTTTAATATAAATTATGTGTTAAATGTAAATGCATATATATATTAATCAAATATGTTTACAAGGTGGTTTTTGACTATTACGTTGCCTCATAACTTGAGGAATATAAACAAATTCGGTCAAGTCAATTACTCTTAATTTTATTTTAATACCCAGGAGCCTGTTCTGGTAGTCTGTATGGTCAGCTTTGAAACAAGTCTTTGTCAGTGGGCAAATTGTTGAGGTGATAATTATTGTAGCCTTGAAGCAAATGTAATTCTTTTAACCTTGGGGTTTTTTTTAACTTTATTACTGTTTCTTTTCTTTTCTGTTTATTTTATTTTAACCCAATAATCTTAGAGCACTCAACAGTTTTTAACAGTGCTTACTTTATTTTGAGTATCCATGTATTGTGGAGATGTTTTATTCATGTCTGAATTATTTTCCTTCCGAAAATGTCAAAAACATTGTAGGCACTTCAAGCTTAGTGTGTTCACTGTACTACAAATTGAATCTTCCTCCAGCTATAATTATTACAAGCTGGGTGTTTTTCCTCCTCCTAATTTATCTGGAAGCATAGAAGAAAAGACAGGCTGATTTTATAAAGAGATAGGATGCCACGTAGTTTAGCTACATCTTTATATGCTTCCTTTTTCTTGCAGGTGCGTAATACACAGGATCTATCACTGAACACAGACTTCCTGTGTACTTATTTGACCTTCCTGGTTTCCCACCCTTTAAAAAACATTTAACATTTTGGAGAAATGTTGTGAGGCCAAGGCTGCTTTTATGTTAAGATAAAGAATTACTCCTAAATCTTGGAGTCCATTCTAAATCTTGAAGTAGGTTGTGCAGTGGGAGGGAAAGACATATGAAAGAGTAGGTTCTGTATGCTGCTGATCAGTACATACATTGAATGTGCTAAGACAAGATTCTGCTCATATAAACCTAATTTTTCTGAAGCAGGCTCAGGTCCTCCATTTGCACTGGTTTTCTATTGACAAAATGGTTTTTTTTGCTTTCTGTTATATATTACAGGACACATTGTGGTTGGTTGGAGACAACTGAAGAAATTGTCCTTTCAATTTTTTCTACCAATTTATGTGTGAATCACCCAGGTAATCTACATAGTAAGATTAAAGGGGAGAAAATGAGAATACTTCTTCTACAGTTGAAAGAAGATAAAGAGAATTTCAACCATATTCTCTTTTGAAAAGATTCTTAATGTTTTTCTCTAGTGCCAATATAATTAAAGGCTGTTGCATGCTAAAGCACTGTAGGCTGCTGGTCTGAGAAAGTTGGAGGGACCATGCCATTATTTAGATAAATATGTAAGGTAAATTATCCAGGTCAATATTCTGACTGGCAGCCATAGTGGGATTACTGGCATATGGCAATACTCCAGGCTGTGAGCTGCTGCTATGCATAATATGGCTTTTCTGTTCATAGGCATGCATTAAATCCACTTTTAGACTGCAGTTATTTGAACTGTAAAATTCTTTGAGGTCTTCTGTGTGAAATCCTAAAGAAATGTGAAATACTATTGTTGCAGCAATGCCAGAATGATTTTCTTCTCTACAGTACTAACCATAGGACTTCCCCAGCTGGATGTGCATTTGTGTATTTAAAAGTACAGCGTTTTTTAAAGCAATTCAGAAGAGCATGCTGTAATGAAAAATGTTATAGGGGACATCAATTAGTGAGAAAATGTAGAAAATTAGATGATATTTCCATTATAAGATCCTATTTTCAGTTTGCTTAATACGTTGTCAGTTTTAAATATTTATGTTTTTTCTGGTTACATATCTGTTTCAAGCTGAATAGTTTTAAAAATATCTGTGAATATAATTTCACTGTTTCACTCAAGAAGGTTAGAGAAAAGTGTTGTTTTGCCAACATGAAAGAGAAATCTAAAGTTTTTAGGTCCCTAGGTCTCTTGACAACCTCCCATTCTGTGAAATAGGGATTTGAAACATGTTAAAGAGGGAGTGGAGCAATCAAGTTAGTGAAATGCCTTCAGCCAGCAGTGAAGTTTGCCCCAATTTCATTAGGCTATAAGATGTTGAAAAAATTCTTATTTTGTAAATATTCCCTGCAGACTTTGAAAGAGTTTAGCAGCTATGTTCGCTAACTAAGGACTGCATCTTCAGTCAGCATGCCTCAGCCAAGGCACTTGGGGCACTCCAGAGGTGGCCATTGCCCTGCCTTTCTGTTGTTATCAAACTACCCCTGAAGCTGATAGCAGAAATTCATGCATCATCTCCTGTTGGCTCACATCGAAGATGGAAACCTACTGCTGTTATCTGTTACACTGTGCTAAGGCACTTCAGGTTGGTTGTTATACAGCCCTGTCGAGTCATCATTAGTCACAGTCTTGGCAGTTGCTCCATACTCCTTAAAAAAAAAATCTAGACTTAGGATATTGTACAAAGAAAAGCTGCATAAAGAAGTATTAACTTTGACAAATAAAATCATAAAATGAATAAACATAATTAAAAATAAAATCAAGACTGGGTCTGCATGGATAACCTTAAGTTGCCCCTCACACATAAATGCTTTTTGATACGATTTTAATCACATACTTTCAAACTGTTGTTTCATAAGATTTCTGTTTCTTTCAGCCTATGTAATAAATAATGCTTGGAGATGAATTGTAGTGATATAAGAAATGAGACAAAAATCTGTCATTCCTCTATCTCATTAGACATTAGATAGTACTTAGTGATTGTGCACCTGCAGAAAGATAACCAAATTAAGGTACATACACTTCTACATTGTAAATTATGTTCTGTTTTAAACCAGGAAATAGAAGGTGCTATTAGCAGTTATTTATGCACAAAACTCTACTTATTAGAAACTAACCAGTTAGAATTTTTGGCATGTAGATCTAGGAACTGACTCAGCTGAATGATCCTTGAAGGTTTTTTTCTATTTTTCTTAAGTCATCTTCTTCATTAATTATTAAAGAAAATTAAAGTTATGCCCACTGGAAAAGAGATTATGATTATGTGAACAAACTTTAAATCCAGATTGTTTATGGATCAGCACTTAGGCTCTTGTCTACTGTCTAGTACGTTGCAAGTTTGGTCTCCTTTGCACTAAAAGTAACTGATGGGAAAAGAAATGACTGCTGGAAGTGAGGTGCAATTTTTAAACTGGAACATTAAAAAGACTATTGGGGAAAGTAGCTGTCAGTACAGGAATTCCTAGTTCAGAGGTCATTTGCAAAGCCAATGTTGAATGTCTAGAAGTTATGAAAACTGGGCCCATTTTGCTGTAAATGTCTAAGCTTACATAAATTAAAATCAGAACAATATCATTGTGACTGTAGGGGTAATATATCATATGGAAAGACACCTTCAACCTGGTCTAGTGGATGATGTCCCTGCCCATGGCAGGGCGGTTGGAACTAGATGGTCTTTAAGGTCCCTTCCAACAAAACCATTCTGTGATTCTATGTACAGTTAAGACCACCTGAACTATACAACCTATATTTAAACTGGAGTAAACCAATACTGGAGGGAATAGTCAGTGCATAGCCAGTACACGTGGAAACATGCATTTGTTAACAATCCTAGTGAAAAGTGAGAGAGCATAAAAAGAACTAAACCTAGAGCATGACATAAGACATGGGAAAGGTTAGTGGATGCAATGATCGCTGTACTGATTCAGTGAAGCATGATGTGCTTTTAATGTGTAATAAATTATTTTACAAGAAGAACAATTTGTTAAAACTCAAGTGGATATGTTTTTCGACCATCCCAATTTGCTGAGTCAAGTGAATATATGATACTGAAAAGTTGGACTGTAATAGTAACATTTTTTAAACTTTTAAGAAGTCTTTGAAAATAGTAAACTGTGGTGCCTAAACATTAATTAAAGTTAAGCTGCACTAAAAACTAGATTAAAAACTGCATTAAGTTGTCTTCTAAAATGCAGCTGAATAGGACTGCATTTGTCATCTGTGTTTGTACAGAAACATTAGAAACTCTAAAATTCCAAGAAACAATGCTAAAATAAATAAATCTTAGAATGATACTTTGTGACCTTGCATGTCAAATATTTCCACACTGCACTAATTTGAATCTTTTGAAAAACATGGATTTTCATGATGTCTTTATTTTGTCTCTAATTCCAAGAATTATCTTGGAATCAGGTGTAATTTGGGGCATCACAGCACTTTTACAAGAAAGTACATAAAATTCATCCTAGAACCTCTATACAAATTGTTTGAACATATTACTGCATATGGGTTCAACCAATTTGCTTAAAAAATGCACAAAAAACCTTTAGCAACATCTCAGTTGTCAGTGGTATCTGCTGCCCTACTGTAGGCACCCAAACTCCTTTCATATGTATGCAAATCTATTCGTTTGTGTGTGTGTGTGTACAAAGAGTACAGGAGAATTGGGTTCTTTGGAATGAAAAAGATAGTAGACCATCAGAGGCTCGCTTTGCTAAATCAGCCACTAAGAACTGACAAAGCAATAAATATAGATCTGTTCTTCAAAAAGCAGACAACTGAGCCTTCAGAAGAATAGTCCATTTTCATCCAGAATTTGAAATCACACACTACCCTCAATAATTAGGTGTCTTGTCAGAGTTGTCCCCAATTATGAGAAGGTATTAATTTTATCTTACTTAGTAGTTCTTAGAGCACCTCCTCTTTTGTGGAGTGTGAACAATCATCCACGATGGAGCTGCAGTTCCCATGTTATGCACTATTCCAAGCCTGAAAAGGAACTATCCCTTAACACCTATCCTGAATGTCTGCCATCCATAAAATGGCATCTGAAGTATAAAAATAGCCTTTGGTTCAAGCAGAAGGTGCAAATGCATGACTGTGATGATGTAGTAATATTATATAGAGGTTGTATCATCCACAACAGGTATTGTCCTAAAGAATTTCTTGATGGCTTGGAAATATTTAAATTTTAAGAAAATGCAGGTTTCTGTTGTTTTGAGAAATCATAAGAAAATTGGAAAGAGATTTCATTGTAGACTTTGACAAATAAACTTTAAAGACATTTTCAAAACTGGAAAAACCAGCAGGAAGAAATTTCAGTCTACATTTTAAAGAACTCCATAGAGCGATTTTAGAAGTATAAGCATAAGACACCAAAAAATCTCCTTCTTAGAGATGCAGGTATCTTACAGGCAATAGTTTTGTCTCTAGGAACATTATACTGCAAAAGATCACAGGCCAGACTAAGTGGGAAATTCAGTTAAATAAAAACACAGGACATACATAGATCTCTTTAAATAGAAAAGAGAGATTCAGCAGAGATAATTTTATGTTATAAGAAACCAGAGTCAGTGCCTGCACTTCAGAAATATCAGCAACACCTCAGATGCCCACACTTTCTAAAAATGAAGAAGAAAGTAAAAATAAATAAGAGGTTACTGTGAGAAAATAGGAGGCTACAGTGAGAAACAATGCTTTATAACTGGTGCTCAATACTGTCTGCATGCATGTACACCTAGAAACATCAGTGGTATTGAACTGAAAGCTATTTAACGAGTGAACTGCAAGTTAAGAAGATGAAAAAATATGTATTTTTAATGGTCATATTTAGACTTAAAAATGGAATTTGTTTTGTTGTTCTTATTTTAATGATAAAAATTGTAGGAAGGCATAAAGAGAAAACATAAGAAAGGAAGACAAAGTAACCCTCTCATAGTATTCAGGTTATCGAAATATTCATATAGGAATACAGGAATTCATTTTAGCCATCTAAGCAAGCTTCTATAAAGGAAAGTGAGTGTTTTGTAAAATTCAGTAACATATAGCGTTTTGGACATACATAATAAAAACTTTTTCCTGAAAAACAATAAAAAAGAATTAAGAAATACAGCATTTATAAAGCTTCTTTCAACTAGAAAACAGAAAACACACCAAAAAAAACCTTCTTAAATTTACCTTTAATAGCTTTTGTTACAGTAGTAAGTGTTGACTTCTGGGGGTGTTTCCAGTAAGGAGAATTTATTTTCAGAAGTACAGAGAGCAGTTTAATTCAGGTAGATCACTTGAGATGAGAAGGTTTACTCACCTGTTTAAACATCTTGACATAAGTATCTAGGCTGGAAATTTTAGAAGAATGAATCCTCACTATATTTCTAGTATGATCGGATTCTGGGACAAAAATACAATACTGTGTTTGAAGACGATAGTGCCTAAAGAGTGCAATGCTCTACTGCACACTGTCTCCTAAAACCCCCAGGCCATAACATCCAAGGGCTACAGTTCAGTTACATCCCTATAGTTACTAAAATGTTAGTTTCTTCACACTGCTAGCCTTTATGGCGATTACACAGAAATTTATATATAGAGCCTTGAGACTGGAATGCCCTTTCTGTTTATAAATATAATGTAACTCTGTAATGACCAGTCATTCTCTGCTTCACAGCCTCTGCTTGTGTTCTGGATTTTGTTTCAGCTTTTTAGTGGAAATTCAAGTTTGTTCCACTTGGATGACACTTTGACAACATTTTTTTTTTAGGGATATGTTTAATTCATGTTTAAGAAAAAGAGAAGTTTAAGAAAATTTGTTTTTATTGGACATTACATTACATGGAACTTAACTATTCAAAATTGTTATCGGTTACACCACACTTCACTTAATTAGTCTCCTTTGCAGATGATCCTGAACATGCCTGAATAGCCTTGACAGAATGCAGACTAATGAGGCAGACAACACGCTTTCCAGAACATTGCTAACCCATGCTCCATGATCATCTCTTCAGCATTGCAAAGGTTTACAAGAAAGCACCACAGATTTGAATACTGGATATGCAAACTCTACATACCATGGCCAACTTCTGTCCTCCCAACAATAAATTTGAACTGTCACAGATGCAATTACTGTGTAAAAGTTAGAACAGCAATGAATGAGGAAGGAGCTTAGGGGTTGTTCTTCAGCCTTAGGAGACTTGGGAGTAGGAAAAATAGAAGTATCCAGATTGCTGTTAAATTTCTCTCTAATATTTAATGACTTGTACAAGCAGACGCAAAGGATTTCTTTTCTTATGTATAACAACAAGTAAATAATGTTATAAGTAAGACTAGTTTTTCTTTATTCATAGAAAATCAAATTACTTGCCATTGTAAGATTAGGAAAATGTGTTACAGATAAATTGTTCACACTAAACTATCCACTTCATGAAAATTGTCTTACAACATTTTTTTTTCTTAAAGAACAGTCACTCTGGATTATAAAATGTAACTCCTTGATATTTTTTAAAAATAACAATGACCTCATCTGATTTAAAGTGAGATAGAGGCTACTGTTAGATCCTGATCTAATTGGGAATAAGTAAACCTTCACAATGCGTTTAAGAGGCTAGGAATCTAAACCACTCAATACAACAATAGGCAAAATTTCTGATTTTTTTTTTCTTTCTCACATTTATCAACTGTCTGATACCTAATATGTAATATTTCATTGTTGTCATGGTTGAGATATCAGGTATCACATAAACTTGCTGCATCACATTTAGGCTTTCCATATAATGATTATAAGATTTCTTCATAAAGTTTTTTTGTTAAAGATGTATTATCAATTTCACAGACAATGGCAAACTTTACTCTGAAAATTTTATTTTCCTTGCATTTCCTCTAGAACCATCTGTTAAATCATCCTACATGTATAACCATTATTTTTTTATGCTGCATCAATCTGGACAAATCTTAACTGAAATACTGAAATTCGAGAAGATTTACTGTAATTTTTTTTTCTTTATGCATACATTGAAACACACATTCTTGTCTTTGCTGGGTTCAGTCTTTTTCAATAGAAGAAATTGCTCAGAATTTTGATTTATAGTCTATTAATGATAACATCCAGTGGACTTGCTTAGTAACCTCTTTATACTTCTGCCATCAGCAATGTTACCCGAGATACTGTAAGCAAATCAAATTCAATTCATTTCTGATCTATGTCGGTGTGATCTCTGGCCAAGATAATTTTCTTTCTGGCAGAGGAAAGTGTCTATAGCTATTACAAGGTTGGTTAACCTATATAATGTGTGGTAGAAATGAGAAACTTTCTCTGTATCCAACTGGTTATTAATAAAGAACAAATCTTCTTACGCTGTCAGCAACACTTTGCTAAGGTCAAAGTCAAACTGGTGACTGACCATCTGTCTATGTACATATGTATTTCATATAATTCATGCCTTACTGATCCATCAGATCTCACCTTGAATCAGAATAATTAAACACATCAAGCCAATTTGACCTAGCCAGAACCACCAAGGCTTTTACTGTTGACCTCAATGTAGCCAGGAGCTCTGTTGGTCCCAGTTTCAAATAGTAGTTTCTGTTACCTTGGATCACTCCCTTAAAATTATATTTATTCAGGTTTGTAATATGTTGTCATAACTTTGCTATATAAAATTTACATTTTATATTATGCAGTGAGACTTGTTTTCAAGCTGTTGACTAGCTGTTAGAGCAGTTTTCCACATGTGGCTCCCCTTCACTACAGAAAAAAAAATATTATTCAGACAGGTTTTCAACCATTGCTTTGAAGTATAGAATAAAAAATGGACCTTTCTTAGAGAGATAAATAGATGCTTTATTTGCTTACAACTTTGGTCCAATAGCATCTAATGCATGATAGAGGAAGCAGAAGTATTGTCAGGCTTTCAGTGATGCTTACACAACGCAACAGTAAAGTTTGCTTTCTTTGGCTTACAGCCATTCTCAACTGGTTTACACTGTATGACCTATGCAAACTTCAAAGAGC
Organism: Cariama cristata; assembly: GCF_000690535.1. Classification (NCBI taxonomy): domain Eukaryota; kingdom Metazoa; phylum Chordata; class Aves; order Cariamiformes; family Cariamidae; genus Cariama; species Cariama cristata. The sequence continues at coordinate 15,657 of NW_009629212.1, read as the reverse complement.
TTAAGTCAGGAAATCAGTTTGCTATTAGTCTTATCCCACCTAGTCAAGGAAATAATTCCTTTTTTTATGAAAGTAAAAGTAAAGAGAATTATGGATAAGAGCAGTAGGGGGTTTTATGTTTAATATGTTTCATGACAAACAGTTATAAGTAAATAGAAATAGTGAGACTGATTTTTGTATACTGTGTCAATTAAAGCTGGAACGACTACGCTTGTATACTAGTTTTCTCAGTCAACTTGTCACTATTTATAAAATAGGGATAAAGAAATGTTTGCTTATAACCTGAAATATTCCATCTAAATTAAGAAGAATTATAATGTAGTAAATATCAAAGATATTTCCCCCTTTTTCCTAAAGATAACTTACAGATGGGTTAAAGTATATGACACAGAAACCGCAGAAAAGAGGAAAGATGCAATCTGCTTTCCATGCCCACAGTAGACAAGAGCAGTTAAAATGGGCTTAAATTCTGTGAGGAGCGTTCACATTACATATTAAAAAGCACTTTCTTATGGTAAAGATACTGAAGCAGTAGAATAGATTGCTTGAGTTTACCATCACGGGTGATCTTTGAGAAAAGGCTAGACAGATTTCCAGCCTATCAGAATCAGCTAGGTGAGAATGCACCCAAATCATCAATCCTCTGAAAATGTCAACATTTAGAACTGCACCCAGATCCAAATGTCAAATATTTTTTTTTTTTTTGGGGGGGGGTGTGGGGTGTGTGTGTGTCCCCAGATAATGAGGGATTTTCCTCCATTTTAGAGAAAAGGAACAAAATCGATTTCTAACCCTCTTCTAGAATCAGACTTTCCTTAAAAATGCAGCTCTGAGTATATAAAAATCTATATCTCATTAAGCAATTAAAGGTTAAAGGAGACTCAGAGGCAGGCTAAAAAAGAAAGACAAGGCTTTTGGTACAGGTCTTGATCCACTTGCCCTATAGGCAAGTTAAAAAACTCATTGTACCTTTAAAGTTGACCGAGTTCTTGGTAAGATGAAAGAAGAGCAGACAGCCCCAGGGAATGGGAAATATGACTCCATTTTGAAGAGTTGCTCTCTGTGAGGAATAAAACGGGTGCTGCTGTTGACCGTGCTGTTTCTGATCTGTAACTAGTTGAGAATTTTGGTCTCAGGACTGTCAGCAGCCTCTAAGCAGCACTAAATTTCTTCAGAAGTTATAAGGAAAAAAAGTCAGCATAGACGAATATATTTTTTTACTCCGTGAAGGCAAAAAAGATTCTTTCAGCATAGACTTTTTCATGTTTCTTTTATCTCAAAGGCAGATCAAAGGTTAGTTAAATTAATAACTCAGACAAGACACCCACATTTACATTCACAGTTTATCACAAACTGTTTGACCTTGGGCCACCTTCCATAAATCAGAGGAGCGGGTTCAGAAAGACATTACACGAAGGGATTGGCACTAATAAAGGCTATTCACTGCACAGCCTAGCACGAGGCACCCTGGCTGTCAACAGAATGGTATGACAGCATTCAGATCAAATAAGTAATCCATTTAATGAGGCATATCTCAGGAACTTGCCGAGAAAGTAAGCATGTGAGTGATATGGGTACTTTGTCATGGATTAATAGAATATTAATCAAGGCAAGGTACATTTTCATATACCAGTGACAGAAGGATTAGGCAGCATGGGAATGTTAAAGCTTTAAGTACCTTTGAAAATGCAGGGCCTAGTTTCTTTGCTTTTGTTTGAAGTAAAATGTATAAATCCAAACATCCTACCGTCAATGCTTATAATTTTGAATGGTTTCCTCAGGTATCTTTTGGAAACTTGGTTAAAGAGCATCACAAATCTTCTGTGAAAAATTTCTGAAGGAACACCTACACTATGTAATTTTAAGCAAATTAAACTCGTGCAATCTAAGCCAGTTTCCTTCTGTCTTTGTATTTTAGCCTCTTCACGGATGGACCATGGGATACTTTTCTGTGTTTTCTAAAGAGTGTTGTAGAGTTGCTGAGCTTTGATAAACAATTATTGAGCCCACAGCCTGCTGATTCTGTGGTGGTTGAAGCATCTCAAGAAAATCATGGTAACTGGTTTTAAAAATTGCAAAAATAACTTTGATAATAGAGCACTTTTTAAACCCAAAATACGGTTTAAATACACTAAGGTTATTGTTGTTCATGGGAGCTATCTGGATAATTTTAAAAAGTTGTGTAAAAAGTTATTACCACTGTAATAATTGTGGTTTTCAGCTATTCATTCCCTTCAATGCTACATTAGAAATCTATAATGAAACAACACATGCAGTCTCATGGACTGATTTTTTTGCCTGATAAACATTGTGAAGTTGAAATTCCAGAAGCAGTGGGACTTCCAACAGTGAGGAGAAATGCATTCACCGAAAACACTGTAATTTTGTGTACGATTAACACACATTTCAGGACAGAAAAAACACTACGCCAAGATATATCATAGAAGTTTCCCCAATGAATACCTCTCTTAGATTTATTGTTTGCTTAGTTGCTGGATTTTTAAAAATGGAACTTCTGATTTACCCGTCAAATTGTAATGAACAAGGACAACAAATCTAACATGAATTTTCAGATCAGTAGTAAGCTTTGTAACATTATCTGTATATTCGCAGTCCTTCATTTTCTCCAAGTCTCCATTTTGTCATCCTTCTGCAGATCTTCTCCCATTTACTCTCCTCCTTGCTTCAGCTCCTTGAAGCAAGCTTCGGCTACAGTTTCTGCCATAAATAACCACTGGGAGATTTCCCTGTACTAAATATTGGAGCTACAACTGATGTACGTATCCAGTGTATACGGGCAAAATTGTCAAATTTATACACATCAAGCTAAGGTTCAACATCTGGGAAGATTAGCCAAAGATTCTTAATGGACTTGTATAGATCTCTGAAAACCCAGACTTGGCATCATGAACTCTCCTCCAGCCTTCTTTCTTTACATTTTGAACAATTTTACTATGCACGTTTCTTCCTGACTGTGTTTCGTGGCTGGAAAGTGAAGAAATTTCTTTTAAACTATTTTTGTAATGGATAAGCTGGTAAGCGTGAAGTTTGCAGGACATCAGGATTGCTTGTAATGGCAAAATACACAATCAGAAGGAATTGCTCTGAACTAGTTAAGAGACGGCATAAGAAAATTCAGTGTCATCATTTTGTGGAATATATAGGTCAGTCAAAATGGAACTACTTTGTAAAATATGGTGGAGATTTCTTAGGGGCAGAAAATCCAAGAAAAACATTGCAACACATCCTGTTTCAACTATTCGGGAGCTTTTTTCCACTTCCAACTTGTGTATTTTAAAGTGGTGTAGTATTAAATAAATCTGAAACAAAAGGACAAAAAATACACTTTTTGAAGAAAAAAAAATTAAAGATGTTCTGTTATTAGCAAATTTCAGTTAATTTTTCTGCTACATAACAAACTTTATTTCAGAGTTCTCAATCTCTTTCATGAAATAGAAAATTTATCCAAGCTGATTGTTCACAATCATTTTCAAAGACTCTCAGAGTATTTTTATGGGATTTCTGAGAAAAGTGTTTTGAACTCAGTAAGTGTTATTTGACACTGAAAAGGTCTCCTAGCAGCTGGCTAGATCCAGCTAACCTGAATTCACTTAGCAATATTGGTGGGCCTTGTGTTGACAGCTGGTTAGATACCAACAATGTTTTCCAGGTTAATTCACTTTAATCTTATCAATATTGTTACCTGCTGTTAAAAATAGCTTTTGCCACCATCATTTATTAGACTAGTTATAACACTTTTAAACTTACTTGTATTCCCAGAGAAGGATTGTTTTTCATTTTATTTCTTTGGATGGAATAGATCTAGATGAAGAAGTAAATTATGATTTGTATAGCTTGTGAAGAGAAAGCTATGCTGCCTCGTGACTGAACCAAGTAGACCTTCATCACACCTTCATCACAGCTTCATGATAAAACTGAGAGATCAAGCAGCAGCATGGAAGTAAAAGCTGATATATGGTCATCTATTGAGGCTACTACTAAAAATGCTACAAATGCATGGGATAAATTCCTAGAACGCTATAAGCTATAATATGAATTCATTTGAAAGATAAGCTGAAATAAAAAATACTAATAAAGTACCTGGCCTGATGCACAGATTTAAGAATTGCCACTGAAATGGAAAGGAATGGAAAAAAGCACACGAATTTAGAAGAAAATGGCCTAAAAATTCTGTGGGGTTTTATAATTTTATTTATTATTCCCCTGCATTTTGTTTCACATCCAATTTTCTGTTCTTTCAGTTTTCCTGTTGCAAACCACCTATAAAGAACTGGCGAGTAATGTTGATATACCCAAGCATCTCCCTGACACTTTACCCACCTTACATGCACTTTGTTTGCAGTCATCTAAGGCTTTTCTCCTTTGTTTCAGGCAGAGAATGCTCCCTCTTCTGACATGTTTTTCTGTAACTGTTGGCTGATGTCAGTGTTGCTCAGATGCCTCTCCAGGATTCATGTTCAGTCCAATCCAGTGACTGACAAACTCTCACGCAGATCCTGCAGCTGCATATACTTATGTCACCCTAAATTCTGTGGGCTTTAAAGAAAATAGGGTAGCTCTGCTAGTCACACAGAGATGTCTTGTTTGGTTTTGATTAAGTGCAAAATGAATAAGAAGGCAGCACTGGAGAACATGAGGAAATAAACGCCAATCAGATGAAACAATGGACTGCTTGAAGCGTTATAAGGGAGGACCATTACAGAAATTATTTGAGTTAAATTTGAATGTTCCCAATAATCATCCTGACTTCATTCTCCCAGACTCTAAAGTCAGTTTGAAGTGTAACACGCAAATACAGCAGTCATTAAATGGGAAATATACTGAATTGCTTATGGAGAAGGGAAGAAACATCCAAAATATGCCATTATTTGTTTTTATCACAGAGTGTTAGTATGGATTTCTGTGGAAACTTATCAGAAATTGTTCTTGGAGAAGGTCTTAGGAGGAAACAAGTCATTGTTCTGGCTCCTTACTTATCACATCTGTGAGCATAGAGAAACCAAGCTAACCACACAGATTGCCCTGACTAATGCTTTGACTTTTTTTCTCTTTAACTACATACATGGCAGAATAATAAGGTTCAACATCAGCTGCCACAAAAGTCCTACAGAAATGTTGCTCATATGCCATGAAGATGTATATGTTATTGCTGACAACTGCTCCCATTGCAAAATGTGCAAACTGGCCGCTCCTCAGCGACAGCTTCTGGCAGTTGAAAATTACAGTGCTTCCTTGAAAGAACAAAAATCCTCTAAAAAAGAAGTAGGCAGCATTCTTTATTGAAAAGATCTGCGTGTGTTTTTTGAAGGCATTCCCATTAAGGTGTCTTTTCAGCCAACAAAAATCCTACAGATTCTTTTGGTAGATTTTAAATCTGTCTTCCTTTGGGTTCAGGGAGAAGAAAGGTATAGGTATAGTACTCCTGGAGGACAGACAGAGTTAAGTTCTTTGAAAAGAGGCACTTTGATAGGCCATCTTTAGGGGTAGTCTTAGTTCCTATATTTTAATAAAATTCCATATATAATCCTGAAGAAATATGACTCTGTGGCTCTACCTGCATTGCATTCTGGGGTGCAGATTTGGTCCACTTGGCTGCAGCAATGAATATGGTATCACAAGCACTTTGCCTTGATATTGGGAACGAAGGAAGCTTTTAAGAGTGTAGGTGTTAATAATAACAGAAGAAACACTTTTCCGCCCATTGTGCTACCTATCGATCTCTTTATGTTCTGACTGTTCAGCATTAAAGTCAGTGTGGTGGTTTCCCTGAGCCTTGCATTTGGTCTTGACTGTAGCGTGGCTCTAAGAAACCATACAACTTTTTTTACTGACCATCGCCAAGTGAAACCAAATGAGATTTTGTTCTTCATAACCTGTGTGAACCTTATAATGTGAACAGTGTTTCTGCGTCTTCCTGTCAGTCTGATCTTACTTCTTTGGTGGTGGTTGTTTGATATGTTTAAAGGATTTCTTCCCCGGTGGAGGGAAAGAAAATATAATTGTACTGCCCAAGTAGTCACACCTCCCAGTTTGATGCTAATGGTATCAGTTTTTAGGGTTGGAGGTGGGGGATCTCGGAAGGGAAGAAATTACAGGGGGAAGAGAACAATAAGCAAGAGGGGCAGGCTGAGTTATTTCTCAATAGATATATCTGCTTGTTTGGCTCTAAACATTATAACTTTGAGGACCCTAAATGGTTCTGATGGACTCCAGAGACATTGACAAATCAGGTCTGCCAGATTAGAAGTAGTAGAAGACAGGACTATGCTGCCTAGTACTCTTGTTTGTCCTCATTTCCACTTCAATATTTATTTCTTAATAGAAAATATCAGATATTATTTTCATGGTAATATTTTATTATGCTAACTTTATATTGCATGTTACCTCATGGTAATATTATATTACATTATTGTATGTCACAGTAACATCCTAGGCAGGAAAAATAGAGTGCCCAGAATTCAAAGAATTTGCTGTGGCAACCTCACATTTTCTAAATTTATTCTGACTGATATTCACCTTATACTTTCAAGAAGTGAAGCATTTTGGATCTCGAAATGTTAGAATTGCCATGCTATGCTGGTGGCAGGGGCTGAGGGTGGGGGAATAGAATCTCTTCTAGGGAAGGGAACTGGTAATACTTGTACTTGACCCTGGGTTTTAAAACTTTAGCATTTAAATAAAGCTGAACCTCTCTGAACACAGCATTGGCATAAAAAGCTCAGAGGACATTGGAAGAGACTCTTTGGCAGTGTGTTGTAGATAAATTCATTTGTCACAGTATGGATGGGGTGTTTGTATGTTATGGTTGCAATTGTCCTCCTGCTTCAAGGAAATGGCTTTAAAGAAGACGTTTAATGATGTTTTGCAGTCATCCATTGGGGCTGTGGAAAGAACAGTTATAGTCTTTAAGCATCATAATTCATGAAAATGTAGACAACTATTGTATTGCTGGAAATCACTGTATGTCTTTATCCATTGGTCACAGAAGGAAAAAAGCAACAAGAAAGACAATACTATGTCCTTATACACAGCTCAGGAATTTAATTTCTAAATTATTTTTTGCATGTTTTTTGGTATCCATTGTAAGAACAGTATTGACCTGTACTTTCCTTATGCATTTGTTCTGTCTTTTCTCTCGTAGCTTCCTCAATAAGCTTTAAAAGAAGCAGCAACTCTGTGAGATGTAGCATTAGCTGGGGATTTTTGTTGTAGTCTGCGTTCACAAGGAGATTTTGTTGAGTCCAATGACAGTCAAGTTTGTGACGCACAGACTGGGCTCTGGGTTGTTCTGAAGATCAGTGCTCTTTCTGATCCCTGTCTTGAAATGTAATCTGCCGTTCAGTGAAATACCATGCAGAAGGAGGAGCAGACTGCTTCCTTAATCAGTATAACTCTTTTCACAAATTATCTAATCCAAGTTCTGTTGAAATGAATAGAAATATTTCAAAGGTAATTAGATCAGTGGTTTATTTTCTAGAATTTTCCTAAAGCGTTACTGATGCTATCAGGTCTGCTAGCACATCCTCTCTTTCTATAATAGATAACAGAGAAATGTAGTTCTTCTATTATCACTGGAACTAAGTGGGGTCTTATCTACATTACTAAACAGGGATCTTTGTGACCTTTGAGTGAACTATAGTGAAGATTATTTGTGTGACTTGGATTTTCTAATATTTTTCAGTGAGGAAAAATTAGATTGATTTTGACCTATTATCAAAATACAGGTTGTTGCCATGTTCACCAGTCATCTATTTTATTATTGCTTTAAATCAATGATGGATTAATTTTGTCCATGATAATGTACACCATAATTTTAAGACTATTTCCTATAATTTTTAATAACTCCATTAAATAATACATCAAGGTTGGGATTTTGAGGGCTGATCTTTGGTCTAGAAAGTAAAAATTTCCATGGTTCTCTCCTGAAGGCAAAAGCTTTTATTTTTTTTATTATTTTTCCATTTTTCTTTCCCTGTAATCTGTAGCGGTGGTTTGCCAGCTCTGCCACTTCCCTTATATATTAAGATAACATGTACCACTCAGGTTCATAGAAAAAACCCACTCAATTTAGAACCTAGCCCATTTTCTTAACACTTTAAAGAAATTATCAGGCTCATAATGGTACAACAGAGAGGTCAGAAGGAATTGGGCAGCAGTGCTCAGCACACAGCTAGCAGGAGTGGAAGCACACAATGTCAAGCCGCTTGGGTAGGAGATGTGACAGGAAGCAAGCCTGAGCGCCTCAGCGATCATTGCCAACTATCCTGCAGATCAGTGGCTTTCAGCCTGTGATCCACAGTCTCCAGGGAGTTACCACCACTTTTACCTGACTTGCAAAGTTGACTGAGAGAAATAATTTAATGTGTGCTACATAGCAGTCTGCATAGGGTGAACTTTTTAAACCTAACTCCCATACATTAAAAAATTTCTTCAGACCTCATGAATCACTGAAAAGTTGAAAATGGTTCTATACATAATAGATTATACATAGTAGCTTACAGGTTGAAGACTAAGGCAGGTGTCTGCAGTGAGGAACTTTTTTCCCTTACTTTCATATAGTATTAATTTCAGTTCGGGTGGTATCACAGTTGCAGTGAGAGTTACTATTTATGAAGGATTTTGGTGGATGATCTTTCAGAATCTATTGCTTGACTTTGATTTTTCAGTCCTGCATATATTGTAATGCAGAGCCTAAATTGAGGTTTGAGCTCCTGAAACTCTTTAAACTTGAATTGCAGCATACAGTATATCATTTGGAAGATAATGACAATATAGTCAATAGCAGGCAGCAGGTGGTGTTAAAAATGTGGTCTTTGCTTTAGAGGACTGAAAATAAAACAGACATATAAAGTTGACAAGTGGTGATTATGTCTGGGAAACCACAAAGATCTAGGGATTTCGCTAATTTTGGCAAAGAGTTCATAGCAGGTATCTTATCTAAAAATTCTGCCTCTTATTGTTTGTTAATATCTCAATTCCCTAAGCTCATTCTTGAACAAAAAAAGCTCAAGTGTTCCCTAAATCCACCAAATAATTAAACAGTTCAGGTCTTATACAAAGCCTTCTGTAGTCCATAAAAATAATTCTATTATTTTAGTACATCTTGAACATACTGTAATTGCCAGCATAACTCTCTATCTCCGTAAAGTCCTATTTGAAGTCAGTGAGTCTCTTGGTACAGATACATCTTTTCATACTGAGGAGGAAGGAGTTCAGAAACAGACTCCACCTAAATAATTCTATAAATAATTCTTTAAGAGAGAGCTGAGCATTTTTTCCCCCTCATGGTGCTCAGCAGTCACAATTTTAGCTAGACCTAAAAGTCGCACTGTACGTGACTGACTGAAGGGGCATAAAAGTCCAAATGTTCATAATTGCAAATTCAAAATTAACATCTGTGGTTGTTCTCTATAATACACAACATTTGCTGTGTCTGCAAGTAATCCTTCCAATAAACTCAATCCTTATATAGAGCAAAAGGAAAACAAACAAAAAAGCAGCATAAACACGATCTAAACCAAATGGGGTAGGAAATATCTGTCAAAATATGTCAACAGGATTTGCTCACCTTTAAAAAGACTTTCTTTCTAGCAGCTCCATTACTGTTCATCATCATGATTGAAAACACATAGAAACAATACAAAGCCTGTAAAAACAACACAAGAAACATCTGTTCTTTGTCTAGTTTTAGACTTTAAATACTCTTCCACTAGCTTTTGTGTCATGTTAGCTTCAAGAGTATAGGTATATAGAAGTAGCTTGTATAGAGTTAAGACCATTAAACAATTGCTAGAGAAGTGAGAAACCATTTTGATGGTCACATATATTTGTTCACAGACAATTTTAGGAGAAAGTTCTGCAGTCAGACCTTCATAGGAGCCTAATGAGGTTAGAAGAGGTTGTACAGGGCTACATGGAACTGGACTGATTTTCATCTGGTTTAGATGCTTTCCTGCTAGATGATTTTGAAACTCTCCCTAGGTATCTGTCTGTATATTAGTACCTGGAATGCTTCCTGAAGCTATTGTATATAGTGAGATTTGCTACAGCTGTACTTAGAAGAAAGGCTGTTTTAATTGATCTGTGGCTAATGGTAAAACAGAGCTGTGGCTTTGCCAGCCAGACCAGACTTACCCAAATCAGCATCACATGTTAAGAGACTGTGTCTGATTTCATCTGGCAGGTTGCTATCAGTGACTTCAACTATGTCCAACTGTTTTAAAACCTGTGCTTCCCTTCAAGGGCTGCTTTTGCAGGGTTAAAAGGAAAATAATACATTTAATGGATTTCATTTCAGCACTTTCTGTTAAGCTTATGCTTAAATGAATAAAGAAGAAATTATAGGATTTGGGGTGTTCTGCCTGGCTGTGTTTCTGTAGAATAGCATGATTTTGCAGACTCATTTTCTATAATGGAATGTTTGTCCTCCTACCATTAACTGTAAAACAAATCTTTCACATATTTTCTACAAATTTACAACACAAGCCTGTAGTCATATGCAGTGCTAAATTTCTGTAAAATCAGGTAATATGTGCTAAGTACATACCTTCAACTTGTATAAAATCTAAGCTTATGTACTTATCTAAGACATAAAGCTTCTCAAATATTGTATTTACTACTACAAGGGGGGAAGAAATCATTTTTTTTGACAGATGTTTCAAATGTTGATTCTAAAATTAATTGCCGTTGAACTAAGTGGTAAACATTAAACCCTAGCCACACTGTGGACTCTGCATGTGGTGTTGTGTATGCTAATTTTACTGGAAAATATATGGGGAATTAATTTCTCTCGTCAAGACTCACTGTACTAAATCTGAGTTTTTACTGTACAAAATTGAGCCACTGAAGTGTAAATTCAAAGGATATTACCCTGGTTTTGAGAGATCTCAGCCTGGCCTAATCAGTAGGATTCTCATTAGCAGCTTCATTCATGTCTGTGTAGGTACTAATTGTGCAGTCTTTGTTCTGTGCATGGTGCATTTTCTTTCAGTCAGAATGTCCAAACCTAGAAGCACAAAATTAATTTTCTCATCTCAGACAACAATATTAATATTTCAGTTAAACGCCTGTTTTTAATTAGCAGTTTGTAACTATGCTATCTCATAAGGAGTGATGTGTGTGTTCATATGGGATTCCAGAATGAATGAATCTCTCTGCATGATTTCATTTTTGACAGTCTTTAATGTGATGGTCATATGGGTTGCTGTGAAGAGCCTGGTGTGTGCCCTATGCATAGACTTAGCTCTCTCACAGAGAAGCCTGAGATTTTCTCCCACAACAAGTGATCTCTGTGGTGCAACAATAGCTGGGCACCCAGCTGTGGGTCCTCTATTGGACATGATGTTTAGGAAGTGACCATTTCACACGGTGACAAACAGGTGACTTCAAGAGCTCTTACATCAGACATTCGAAAATAGAGGCTTTAGTCCTTTTAGCTTTAGTCATCAATACTGCTATGCCAAGTTGTTCCACAGCAGAATGAGTTACTGAATCAGGGATGTTTATTAATCTCTGTGTTTATCCATGGTGGTAGTTCTATTACTTACTACAATATCATAATTCTTCCCTGGAAGACGTAAATATTTTCAGTTTACATTATCAGTACACCCTATTGATTTAGATCTTTGTCTGAGCTTCTTAATGGAAAACCTGGAGAATCAGTGGTTCCTCTTTATTTTTTCTTTACTGTTCTTTGTCTCTTAGGATCAAATGGCAATACATGAAATACTATGTTCTAAGGTGATTCTTGTAAGGCATGGCAATACATTTTTCACAAATAGGTGGAGACCAGCACTGAAGGGGCAAGGTGAAGGATATCTAAATGGTAACAATTGGTATTTGCTTTCGGCAAAAGAGGAGAGCAGCTTATAAACTGATTGATTAAACTGAAAGAAAAGGCAGTAAGATTTAGAAGCAATAAAGGTACAACTAAATACTCTTGTAGATAAGTTGCAGTAAGACCAATTGGAAGGACAAGACAGTCAGCTGTACATAGCAACTAGGGGTAAGTTTTAAAAGTGGAATCTCTGTTTTGATTTAGGTCTCAACCTCCTTTCCTGCTCTCAGTCCTCTTTATGTAGATGGTGTCTTCCAGAGGACTGCAACCTCATCTTTTTTCTACCTTGTCTGTAAATTCTCCTAATAAAAATATTGCATCCTAAAGGGATAAAGATGTAGAAAGTCTTTAAAGTTGGTCATAAGCAAAAGGAAACTGAATGTTTTATCTCTGAAATCAAAAGAATTAGACTGAGTTGGGTAGGAAAAGCACACAGAACTGCGTACTGTTGTTGGGCGTCACAAATGACATCAGAGAAGAAAGTCATTACAGAACAAATCAGACTGTGAAGGATAAGGAAGGAAATTTGAAATGTATGTTGAGATATTTGTAGGTATCAGAAATGCAGGACATTTTGGTAGGGATCTGACTCCACATTCTGCTCAAGAAAGAAGCAAGAGTATTGAAAATGTACTTTTGGGTAATCAATAGCTTGGGTGTGTCATCCCCCCCCCAAAAAAAAATAAAGGCAGTTGTACTTTGAATTAGTAAAGCATAAGTAAATATTTTTGGAGGGGACAGAATAAGATAAAGAAAAGTACATTTTGACAATGGCTCAGGCGTCACACTAGGTAAACTTAGATGAAAGAGAGATGTGAATGCAGAAAGCAGGTGGAAAACCAGGAACACAGTTATCCTTTCTGACCCAAGAACATTACACTTGAAGCTCAGCCAAGAGAGACAAGTATATGTGAAAAGATGGCTCATTCTTACTAACTGAATTTTCATAATTTTCTGTAGTAGAAAAAAAATAAATCTCTTCAAGTTGTTTTCTATAGTCCTAAGTAGTCATGACTTTTATTTCCCCTTTCACTTGTAATTTTTAAATTTGCTCTTTAAATTTAGTTAATCACTCTCTTCTGTGAACTAACAATCTCAGTACATCAGGCAATTGTTTTATTATGAAGTATGTACTTCTTATTAATTCAGAATTGTGCAAAAAATTTTTAGTCTTTCAGGTAGTAAAGAAATATATAACAAATATAAATTAAATTCCAAATTCTAAGTAATTGTAAGCCTTCAGTCAATCTAAAGAATACTTAAAAAGGGATTCATTTCTCCATTTTCCTCAAGTATTTTGGAGATTTTATAACATTTTTTCCTACTACTTCAGAACATTAAGTTAAAATTTTATTCATAATATGAAAAAATCTAAATATATTTCAGGTCAATTAAAACATTACTCTTTAGTAATTTTTTTTTTTAATTTTAAGTATTCATAATCTGTGTAAACAAGTTTTATAAATATATTTTATTTTATAAACAAACCCAATTTAAATACCCTTGAGACTTTCTTGTATTTTCCCTGGTAAGAAGAGAAGAGAAGGAAAGTAGAAGGGGAAGAGGAAGGGAAAGGGAAGGGGAAGGGAAGAAGGAAAGTGAAGGGTAGTGAAGGGTAGTGAAGGAAAGGAAAGGAAGGGAAAGGAAAGGAAAGGAAAGGAAGGGAAAGGAAAGAAAAGGAAAGGAAAGGAAAGGAAAGGAAAGGAAAGGAAAGGAAAGGAAAGGAAAGGAAAGGAAAGGAAAGGAAAGGAAAGGAAAGGAAAGGAAAGGAAAGGAAAGGAAAGGAAAGGAAAGGAAAGGAAAGGAAAGGAAAGGAAAGGAAAGGAAAGGAAAGGAAAGGAAAGGAAAGGAAAGGAAAGGAAAGGAAAGGAAAGGAAAGGAAAGGAAAGGAAAGGAAAGGAAAGGAAAGGAAAGGAAAGGAAAGGAAAGGAAAGGAAAGGAAAGGAAAGGAAAGGAAAGGAAAGGAAAGGAAAGGAAAGGAAAGGAAAGGAAAGGGAAAGGAAAGGAAAGGAAAGGCAAGGCTTCAAATTCTTTGTTTCTCATTGCTGTCAGGGTGAAAATGCCATGTTTACTGGATCGCTAGTTTGCTCAATCACAGTAATTTTTATGTTTCCTCACGTTAACTTTCCTAAGTCCTCTGTAATAAATTATATCAGAAAGGTCACTTTTGTGTTCAGATGTTCTGCTCATTCTGTGTCATTTATAACTCTCTCTTTTTGGTGGTTTGTCTAGAATGACTTTCTCAGCTTTCTTTTGTATAAAACTGCAATTTGTTTGAAAAACAGATAAGAAAAGACCATCGCAGGACAGTAGGAAAGAAAGAAATATCTTTTAGCATTGACTTCTTTTTGTTCATCCTGAATTGTCACTAAAAAATCTGTGCTTTCAAATGTTCCAGATAAGAAAACAGGAAGAAAAAAATACTTTTTTTGGAGTACTTTACATGTTGTAAACGCAAACAGACTTTCAAAATGTTAAATACATTCCTTCCTATCTGTATACACAATATTTCCTAAGAATGTGCTCCTCCAACTCCCTTCCTGAAAAAAACTCTGACAACTTTATGCAAATATGGCCTCATTTAATATAAAATGTCTGGCTTGCAGCCTAATACAGTGTGCAGAGACATGGTAATCAAGTTGAATTATAATTTTTCAGACCTCAAGGTTAAAAAGAAATATTTCATCTGACCATATTTCATGTTTTAAATCTGCATTGAATATAAAACACATTGCAGTGCTACTGCACATATCCATGGCTTTGCCATCCCAAAAGTTTAATTATTTTTAAGGGACACCGATACATTCTGCACCTATTGTTTCTTACATTCCTCCTGGTGGATAGCCCGCTTCTTACAATTTATATGAAACATCTTGGATTACGGTACTTTTAAAGATAGTTTTATTTTTTTTCTCCCTAAAGTCCTGTGCACAATCCTGGTTTAAAATATTGAATTTAAAATTTCCATGAAAGAAATGCTTTTATTCTTACAGAAACAAACTATTTAAGTACTTAATGAGCCTTAATAATAATAGCGAACTCATTGACATCAAATAAAAGTAAATGTCTCATAAGAAACTTGTCTGAACTAAGGATGTGATCATGGAGTAGTCAAAGCCCTTGATGATTTATAGCTAAGATCCATAATTAAAATTTACCTACATATAATGTATTCTTACCTTTTAAACTTACTTCAAACAAAAAAATCACCTATTTTCTACCCATCTCTCTTATATATGTAGATTTGGAAAAATACTATTTCCATGTATTAACTGGTAATCCGGATTGAGAAATACTAGAATCAGAATATGATACAAATGCTTTCAGAAGGTTTAGGCCCAGTAGATACCTTTACAAAAAGAAAAGCAGTGGTTTTTTTGCAGGGAAAGGAAAGAGGTTATGATCGAAAATATTATTGACCTCAGTTTGTTATTTTAAAGTAAATATTCAGAAGCTAGGAAGTTTCAAAATTATTTACTTTGTTTAGAGATCTCAGTTTCAATTAATTTTTGAAGTGTCTTTCCAAACTCCATTCTGAGAAAGCAAAACATAATGCCTATGGAAGGTTGTGTATTTCAACTTTCTTTGCAGGGAAAGTGTAAAGGCTTCATAAGCCCGGTCTTCCTAGTGAGTGTTATTCCGTTGTGACTGACAGCACAAAGGACAGCAGTAGAAATAGCTTTTAAAAAGACTGAAGACGAAAACAATGTCAGGGTACAGCTACAAACTACTATCTGGGGACTGAATAGGCAGTTTTTCCTTTGATCCCTTAGAGTCTGAAGTTCGTGTCCTTTTCTGTG
>NW_009629211.1:0-1920 GCF_000690535.1 Cariama cristata | reverse complement strand
GTGGGACGCAGCCACTTGCCAAGGAAAAGACCCACGCTGGGGCCGGGGGCAGGCTGGGGGGGCTCTCGGACTTCTGCAGACACCTGCCTGTATTCTGAGCGTTTCATTCACAAACCATTTCGATGAGCTGTAAATACGCCTTGCTTGCTTCTGCAAATCTATGTGTGCGAATGGGTTCGATATACTAATTTTTAACTGTGGTGGAGTCTTTTACAACAGGTACCTGTATTAAAAAATAGAAGAGTTGTCACTGAACTTCGCCAGACGGAAATGAATTCAGTCTTTCTTTTTCTTTTTATGCAAACTTTTTCAAAGGTAAAAAAAAGGCTGCCAGTAAAGACATTAGTTTTGAGAATGACAATGCAGGCGTATATACTGCAAATAAATAGACTGAGGTGCTACTCATAATCTATAGCATCAGTCTAAAAATCCCTAGGGATTCTTAATCTAGATTTATTGCCTTTGAGTCTAAAACACATGATCTTGTAAAAACGTTTAAAGTGAATGCAAATGGAAGTTTTTAAAATAAAAACCTAACTGTGGAGTCCTTTTTTCCTTTCTTATCCATCGATGCTATAAATGACAGACTCGGGTATTCAGCTGATACCACAATTTTCAGCAAAACACAATTTGTCTTGTATTCTTTAATGCAATTTAGAAAACAAGGGAATGATAGTTTTTACATTTGTCTCAGAATTTGAAAAGGAGTAAGGCTTTTCTTTGCGTGTGAAAGTATACATGTTCTGGACGAAGGGGCACAAACACACACACACACACACACGCACACTCACTTCTGAACTCTGGAGCTATCAAACATGTTTAGTGACTGAGTGAGATGCTGTCTACGGAGGGGTTGTTGATGTAGGAGCCAAATTAGTGTTAATTTCAAACAGGAGGCTAATTCCTCCACAGAACCTCAGCACTTTCAAAGTGCTTTGCTGTGCTTCATATTTAATTACTTGGGATGGAAAATATATCCATTTCCCACGTAGAAAGATTAGCCAATTCATTAGGTCTTTGTTTCCTTCTTTCCTTCTTTCTTTCTTTCCTTCTTTCTTTTCTTTTCCTTTCTTTCTTTCTTTCTTTCTTTCTTTCTTTCTTTCTTTCTTTCTTTCTTTCTTTCTTTCTTTCTTTCTTTCTTTCTTTCTTTCTTTCTTTCTTTCTTTCTTTCTTTCTTTCTTTCTTTCTTTCTTTCTTTCTTTCTTTCTTTCTTTCTTTCTTTCTTTCTTTCTTTCTTTCTTTCTTTCTTTCTTTCTTTCTTTCTTTCTTTCTTTCTTTCTTTCTTTCTTTCTTTCTTTCTTTCTTTCTTTCTTTCTTTCTTTCTTTCTTTCTTTCTTTCTTTCTTTCTTTCTTTCTTTCTTTCTTTCTTTCTTTCTTTCTTTCTTTCTTTCTTTCTTTCTTTCTTTCTCCCTCTCACTTTCTCTCTGTTTCTCCCTCTCCAAGCATCCTGGAACACCTTTCAACTTCAAGGTTTTTACACCAATATAAACCAGATCCAGAACAGGCTCCCTTCCCCCTTCCCCTCGGTCCTCAGATCTGAACTTAAAACATATATCATAGATCAGTTTTCATCCACCGAATTTAGGCATAGTCCTCGACCTGTATTTTCAAAGAGATTCTGGGCTGGAGTCTGCAATATTTAATCCAGTCAGCTATTAAATGTCCTCCGGCTTGAATCCAGAATTTAAGCAGGCATTTGTGCTGGGGATAATGACAGTTAAAGCAGTTTGGGGTATAGCGTGTGTGGCAGAAAGGGGGGAAATGGACAGAAGGACAACGATTATGCCTTTGATTTGGAAAATTCCTGAGTTTTAGGATTTCTGTCAAGGTATTGATGGGGGAGAACATGAAAGAAACCCCTTTGCTCAAAGGCATAGCTTTAATGGGGAGAAATGGTCCTATTAATACCTGACAGTGCCT
>NW_009629210.1:0-24222 GCF_000690535.1 Cariama cristata | reverse complement strand
AAGAGGAGGCTGAGGGGAGACCTCATCTCTCTTTACAATTACTTGAAAGGAGGTTGTAGCGAGGCGGGGGTTGGTCTCTTCTCCCAAGTAACAAGCAGATAGGACAAGAGGAAACAGCCTCAAGTTGCACCAGGGGAGGTTTATATTGGATATTAGGAAAAATTTCTTCTCTGAAAGTGTTGTCAGGCATTGGAATGGGCTGCCCAGGGAAGTGGTGGAGTCACCATCCCTGAAGGTATTTAAAAGACACGTAGATGTGGTGCTTAGGGACATGGTGTAGTGGTGGACTCGGCAGTGCTAGATTAACAGTTGGACTCGATGACTTTAAAGGTCCTTTCCAACCTAAATTACTCTATGATTCTATGATTCTATATGACTTCTGGAATAGACTGAGAAAGTGTGTCTTCCTAAAAGAAATCCCTTTGCCCAGGGAGTGGTGTTATTATTGGCAGTGCTCTCCCTCGAATGATTTTGCCACAGCAACTACTTTTATGCACAGGACTGGCCCTTTCCATCGGTAAGTGCCCAGGCTGACCTGGCCTGAGGGTCAGCCTGTGAGCAGAGACCACACCACAGCTTAGTTCATTGGCAATAACTCCTGGAAGCTTCAGGATCCTGAACGCTTGCAGCCACCTGGTTCCAGTCTTGCTCAAGGTACTGGCATCCTGCGGTGGGGCTTACACCAGCAGTAAGTGTGAGCAGAATCAGGTCTGTGTTTCCTTACAGAGGACGATTAATTAACCCAAAGCTGGGACATTACAGACACATGCCTGCCTGAGTCTTCTTTCTCCTTTGCATACAGTAGGGACAGAAATCGTTGCAATGCAAATCTGGAGATGTGCTGGGTGCTGGAACCTCCAACCGAGCCCCAGTCACTCTGGGTTGCAGACGGTCACTGTCACTGCAGCTGGCAAAAACACAAAAAAGCCATGCAGGGCCCTTTCAGTGACTGATGGGCCAGCAAACTGCTGGGCACTTACACCATTTATTCAGTGTTCCCCATTCAGGCACCAAGCAGCGGTGGTTGGAAATGAGAGGGAGACAGGAGAAGGCATGAACAGCCCACAGGGAGACACACAGTGCAAGGAAAGGGAGGTTGATTTGCTTGAATGGACCGAGCATTACACATGCAAATACCAATTTGCCAGGGCGACAGGCACACACGGGCAGGATGCCTGCCTTGAGGACACACACACACACACACACACACACACTCTCACTCCAACCATACAAAACCAGTTATTACACTTATATACACAGATGAAACACCTGTGCACTGACCATGAACACACACAAGTTGTATTCATCAGCACAGTTGGTATATTTGCAGGCAGGCTGTAGCTGCACACATAGGCACTCTCGTAACCTATATAAGCACATTCAATACATTACAGTCATACAATAAATACAGCATAGCATTACACATACGAGTACATACATGAAAATGCACATATGCACTGTAACCACGTGTGTCCAATGGATGCACACAACATCTCCACTTTCCCTGGCTCAGGAAGCACAGTCCTGGTGCAGGGCCTGTTACTCATTTGCAGGCACCATTGCCATGCACACGAAGACATTTTCCACCAGCCCGGCACTTGTTGGCTGCCTCTGCAAGACCCTCACAGACTATCAACACAGGCAAACCTCTGCAGTGCTAGGCACAGGGAATCACAGCGATGTGTCCCGGTTGTCCAAATGGCATCCTGTGTAAGCCCAGCAAAATGCCCACATGGATTTCGAGCCTGTGTTTGGCAGCCTGATGTGGTAATGTCTTTCCTGTAGCTTTAATAGCTTTTAAGAAATCCTAACGTGTCATTCAGATAAAAGTTGCAGCTGAAGAGTCAGGAAATTCCCAGGTGAATGCTGTATGGGACAGCTTGAACTCTGCCCTTGTGCAAGTCCAATGCGAGAGGGTGAACAGGATGGAGGTCGCCAAAGCTCTAACATTGCTGAGCAATTCGATTCCCTCCTGGGGCTCCCCGGCTCAGCTGGAAAGTTTTCTGTATTGACATGAGCACCATTTATTCTGGCTGCACAATGCTGTCTCCAACAGCCCCACAGATCCAGCTGTGTCAGGAGAGGGACTGCACACACAGCCCCGTGTCCCCACTGGGTACCAGCATCACAGCCTTTCCTGGCCCCGACTGGAGGGGACAGTCCGATGGATGGGGTCAGGCTGCCCCAGGAGTGTGCTGTGGAAGGGATGATGGCCGCAAAGTCAGATTTTATCCTTGCTGGTGCGAGTCCTGCTTCATTAGCTGCACAACATCCAGCCTGCATGAGGCAGAGCCGAATAGCAATTTGCCACCGCAGCTCCCCTTGGCTTCCAATCAGACCATTTACCTGGGGGCCAAAGCCTGCATTTAAGTGCCTCACTTCAGAAACCCCTGTTTGCAATGCTCTGCTGAAGCATTTACATCACAGAAACCTCCACAACCTGCAGTTTCAGCAGTGAGGCCAAGGGCTGAATGAGTCGCAAAGGCTCAATTTCCCTGCTGCACTCCCGGGGAATAACATTTGCTTATCGACCCCTACCTGGGGCTTTTCGAGGATTAGTCACTAATGCAGCCTGGCTGGGGATGGGATACAGAGCTGGTGTAGGCCGACCTGTTCCCTTGCTCTCAGAGAATTTTGCTTTATGTTTTGACCACAGTATCTGTTTTGGGGTTTTTTTAGGTTTGCTCTTTGCAGCTCTGTACAAGCACCAAGCATTGGTACTTCAGTTTCAAGAGGGAGCACCTAGATCCAGGTGGGACAGATTGTGTGGGAAAAAGGGTTTGCCTTTGCTGCTGTGTCTCCTACAGAGCAAGAGACTGTGGTTCCCCTGGGCTGGCTGTCAGTCTGGCTTCTTTCACTAGTACTAAAGTCAATCACAAACATGTATGAGAAATAAACCTGCCAAGACAGGAGAAAACCAACAAAAAACAATCAGTGTTTGCTGGAAGGGAGAAAAGCTGTGCAGCACAACATTAATTCCCACTTTCTAACATGGTGTCACAAGATGCAGGAAGCTTTATGAAAAATAACAAAAGAATAATTATTCTTGAAAGGCTGCTATTTGGCAGTCGTATCTCTTTTACAAATTGTCCCCTGCGCTGGGACACCGGTTAAGTCTGACGTGCAGACCCAGAGGATGATCAGCTATGCCATTAGTTACTGTCCTGGGGAGTGAAGATGTGGAGCTTTGCTTGAAAAGAAGGATACTAAAACAAGAATAAAGTTCCCCACTCTGTCTGGATTTGGATGAACATGCCAGCACATGCTAATCCTCCAAGGGCTCAGACATGCTGCAGGAGCTCTTCTCACTGAGCAAGTTACCCGATGCATGGTGACCGAGGACACTGGTATTACAATTTACCTCTCATTTGCACTCACCTATGTTTGTGCAGTCAGCTTTGGTGACCCAGCGGCTGCATGTCCCTGAATGGAGACATCACGCACAATGCCAGCATTACACATTTACTGCAAAAGCATGCACTGAATGGTCTCAATCATGAGCCTCAGTAGGTGCCACCTCACTTCTCTGGGGCTAGAAGGCTTCTTGGCATGGTGCTAAGCCACGCACAGTACCTGCCCTACGCCACAGCTGACAGCACCGTACTCCTGGAACGTCCTACTGTCGCCCATCATGCAGAAGCTTTTCTGCAGCAGCTCTGGGCCAGTTATTCATACTGCAGGTGATACAGCACATCCTTCTTTTGGAAAGGTATCAGAGACCTTGAATGACCTTGTACAGGCTGAGCTTCCAGTTGAGGCCTTACAAGCAAGTGCTAAGTATAGGCTGAAAACTTCTGCTGCTGTGGATGTGTTGATGTGGTTGTGGTGAGGGGTGACCTCCAACCAGCGCTATCCTATGGGAAATTCCTGCTCCACATATGTAATCTGAGGAGCAGTGCTGCACTCTGCACGTGGAGCTCGCTTTGTTAACAAAATCATCATCATTCTGGTCTGAGCTGAAATCTTGCTTAGGGTCAGCACTGCCTAAGGCTGGCCTGCCTGTGAGCTCGCATTTTGCAGACGTGCAGTCCCTGCACGGATCAGAGCCCCACTAGTAAATAAAGCCTCCCTTCCCTGCCCCTTCTGCCTGCTTTGCTGCCTTTGCAGGAAGACCATTAAGCTATTGGAGATGCGCCAGCAATTCAGAGCCAAATCAAAGCCAAAAGCCCCAGACTGCAGCCCTACCGTCTTCCACTGTAACAGGCTGCCTGCAGGCAAGTTCAAACAAATGCTGCTACAGTGCCAATCTTTCAATACCTGTACAAAACAGACATCATGGTTCAATACAGCCGTATCGCACTCTGACATACAAATAACTGGTTTGCGACATGAAGGAACAAGCCTAAATAAATCTTCTGGAGAGAAAAGTCGAGCTTATTTGGAGAAGGAAGCTGCTTCCAAGTTTCTGTGTAAATTTGCAGGAAGGTGGGCTGGGCTCCCTGGGAAGGGAGAAGCCATCAGGAGATGTACCTGCGTGGCTATGAAGAGCAACACAAGTGTGATGCACATGTCCACTCCACTCCCATTAAGCGGTACAAAAAAACTGGGATGTGATAAGGCCATTTAAATGTGTTCAGGTTGATCAAGGCTAAGTACACCCATGTAAGACAAGGCAGAAACACGGGTGTTAGACCCAAAGGCCAAATATACTTGGCCAGATTTTGCCAGTGAGGGTGAGCGGGTGCAGCTCTGATGAGGGTGACCAGAACTGCTGCTCCCTCCTCCTCAGCTGGAGCACATTTGCAGCCACTGCTAGAGCTTACATTGCTTGGGATTGACCCTGGAGGAGCTTGCAGGAGAAAGCTGAGGGGTTTTCCTCTCTAAGCTGCAATCCCGAGTACAACAGGCTCCTGCTCGACCATTATCTGTATTGCTCTGCTAGTAGCGCTATCGCAGGACAGACCACCTCATGAGGATGAGCTAGAAAGAAGCGTAACCTCAGTGTTACCTCATGGCTATGAGGAACTTTACTTTCTTGGCAGGTCTCTGCTGGGAGGTTATTTCTCTCTCTGCCATTTTCCTCCATGCTTTGTCTGTCTCATTTAGATAGCCAGAGAGTTGTGCAAAGTAAGAACTGTGAAGCATTGTGTGTATAAACAACAGCCACAATTGTGTTTTAGCTGGGTGCTTTTGAGCCTCGCAGTTTTTTTTTTTAAAAAAAAAAAAAAAGAAAAAACCACAAAAAACCCCACACGTATTATTCAGGAAAAGCCATAACAGCAAGCTGAGCTTACAGGTGCATATCTGAGCACTCCCAGCTGGACTGATCAGTCCACATGCCAAGCACAAATAACTGAGACAGATAAGGAGCAGACGCTGTGGAGCAGAGATTATACAGCGGACAGAGTGCTCAGGAGACCCTTAACCTGCTGGAGAATAAAAGACTTCAAGTTGTTTTTTACAGACATTGGTACCCAAGATGGAAAACCTGATGTGCTTAGAAGAGAAACCACAGTATCAGGAACAACACCAAAGCCTGCTGTGTTGAAGGCACTTACACTGTAACAGTAAACAGCCCAGGAGAGCCATTGGCTGCAGTTGGTTTCTGATGGGAAGCTAAACTCACGATTGATGGGGATGTCACAGATCCCAAAGATGAAGTGGGAGGGCAAGCCCTCTGAAAGATTTTGGTACTGGAGCTGGTGTGATCCGATTTCCTAAACCCTCTTGAAGACATGGGTGCATGGGTGTCTTGACCCTGGTGTGGGCGCAACAGTCTCTTGGGAGCATTGAAAGCTGCATGTGCAAGCCCAGACAACAGTGCTGCATTTTCCCTACTGTGTCCACATACAGATATGGTTTAGATGCTAGTTTTGCCCCTTCCTGTGTTACGAACTCTACCAGGTTGTTATTTTCACAGTGGAGCTCTTCAAAGGACGGGTCCCTCTAAGCCCAGCACCTAGCTTGCCGAAAGCAAGAGCTGCCTTCATCCTTTGTTGGTCCTGGGGATCACAGATCATCAGGTGAGCAAGGGTTTCTGAAGCGAGCTAGCTCTTCATGGGAGCATATACCTGTCTGCACTCCCATGGGGCTTCTGGAGAGGCTGCTCAAGCATGGCAGCAGACATGGAGCCAGACTGATGGTAAATGCTCTGTTAGCACCCCAGTACCTCTAAGAGACAATTTGCACAGTCCTGATCATATTGTCATGCTCAGGGGACTGCCTGCTCACCCCATCCTTGCTTCCAGAGCCTTGGCTCCAGCAGTGCACTAATGAGCTGGAACAGCAGCTGTGCTACAAGGGTTGAGCAGAGAGCAGAGACTTGGTGCTGTGTGGGCTCCTTCACCTGTGGGGTGGCATTTATCTGCCCTGGGTAGCATCCTGGATCAGCGGGGAGGTTGGCAGAGGTCTTTGTATGGCTGTGAGGCTGTGAGTGGGGACAGACTGGAGCATTGAAGAGAAGTTTCAGCATCTTGAGGTGGCTGCTAAGCCCCAGGGAATTTCTGTTTGCCTGAGGCTGACAGCTCATTTGAGTTGCACAGGTTTCCTCTTGCCTTGCAAGGGACAACCATCATTCTCCCGATATGCAGAACCACAGCCAACTTCTTCAATGGCGAATTGATCCACCAAGCACAAATGCCTGTGGAAAGCCAATGAGTCCAACTGGACATCAGCAGCTGAAGTTGGTCCTATAGCCCTTACTTAACCCAAAGGACACTGGTCCTTGGGTTTGCAGTGGCTCCTATGACCATCCTGTGCATATGCACAGGGCAGGAGACAATTGACAGACACAGCTGCTCATCAACAAAGAGCCAGCAGTGTCCATGGGCTGCATTTGGTTATCCCAGTTTCCCAGTGGAAGCAAAGAAGACCCTCAGGATGATCCCAGTCTGTGATGTCCATGTAAAACCCCTCGGTTTGTGGACCCGGTCCACAATGCAGGTGTTTAGGCATACATATACACAGAGCAGATCACACAAAAGAAGTTGCAAAGTAGTGATATTAGTGGTGATGATAAAGCTTTGCCGTCTTAGATGATAAACACCATCAGTGGCTGCTTAATAGGTAATGTGGGATTGGCACAGTCCCAGGGCAGATGTAACATGCCTGCGAG
The DNA here is from genome assembly GCF_000690535.1 of Cariama cristata. Lineage (NCBI taxonomy): Eukaryota > Metazoa > Chordata > Aves > Cariamiformes > Cariamidae > Cariama > Cariama cristata. Next base: position 17,168 of record NW_009629210.1, on the reverse strand, counting down.
TATGTATATGTGTGACTTCCCATAAATCCATGTCTGACACAAGGACCTTTATGAACTGGGTTATAAATAATTAGCTGGACATGTCTGTATTTCTTTTTGCAGCACCACTGTCACTACAACAAAAGCTGAGGTCTCCTGCACTCACGGTGCCTTGGATTGCATGGCCAGAAGGGGCAGGTGATGGTTCAGGCAGTGTAACCCCTCACTGCAACCTGTCCAGACATCCTGTAATGAGTCTGGTAGTTTGTGCTCGACCAAGAAGCCTAGCCCATCGTATCTGAAAAAATCCCTAGAAGGTTAATGCAATATAACCCTTGGCAGCTTGTTCCTCTTATAAATGAGGTCTTATTTTGAGGAATTTATGATTAAAGTGAATAAAGAACAGTCATCTTTCCAAATATAAGCTGAAGGTAGTCTCTGATTTATTTCTTATGATGCATTTGGTCATGTTCTGTTGTCTTTGCAAATCTGTATTTTTATTGCATTGACATGTTTCTCAGGTTTAGGTTACATTTCTAATAAATATCCGATGCCATGTTGATTTCCTGTATCGTATTTCATTAGTTTTAGAGAAGCATGGAGCACCATTTTTATAAAAAACAGCAGTCTTAAAAGGAGTTTCTAACACAGGGCTTGTCTGCATTTAGCAAATGATAGCTAGCTCTAACAGTGCTAGTATTGTTAAAAGTGGTACAACCTGCCTTCGCATGGACTTGGTTATCTCCAGACAAAGGTGTTTTATGCCTTTATAACTATTTCCATGTGTGAAGAGGAATAACTCTGAAACTATAAATCATGACTTTTAGTGGCATAGCTTTAACTGGTAAAAATCACACTGCTAATGGAGCTATGGCTGAAATAAGGAGAGAAATCTTAATCTAGAAAGAGAAGTTCCTGGTGTGGAAGCCATCTGTGTAGGAAAAGAGTTTAGGATCTCTGCCTGCAGTCCTACATCAATATTATACTGGAGTATACTGGTCTGCTTTGGTCATCACTGTGAAATAAGTATGGAGAAGATATTCTGCCTCCAGACTGGGTCATGGGGCAGCAAAGGAAAATGGGCTCATTCTCTTTGAGTGCTGGGGTGCCAGCATGGGCAGAGGAGGGCTCGGGACTAGGTCGCCCCTGTTTGGCTCAGGACACAGCTGCCCGAAGCTGAATCCCAATGCATTTCCCACCCCACTTCCACACAGGAGATCCTATGAAGTCTGAAGACCGTCTCTTGTGGCAAAACCCCCAAGCAAAACAGGAGTCTTCCAGGGCTCCTTAAAAGACCACTGACATTGGAGGGACAGGGCAGCGTGTGAAGGGAAAAGGTGGTGGTGGTGGCAGCCCCCGCGGTGGAATAGTTCCCTGCAGGGTATGCTCAGCTCAAGACCTGAGCATGTGTTTCTCTCTCCAGTATGCATCTCCATCATTGCACTACAAAAAGGAACTGAAATCTTTGTTATTCAAATATCCTCCCCATGATAAACTACATTCTCCTCAGTATTTTCAAGGATCCATCTCATAGACATATCTCTTATTTCATTAACACAGTTGCTGGAGATGAAATCCCTTCTTCCTTAATTGCTCTGCTCCAACCATCCTTGTTACTCTTCATGAAAGAGGCAGACAATAATCCTAATATCCTCCCTTTTTTGTTGCTGTTGCTTAACAAGAAGAGCCTTGAAATCATTGCCCCTTATTTCCCAGACCTAGCCGGCCGATAGGAAATAATTAACTCCTATCTGTGCTGACGGAGTGCTGGCTGGTGTGTAGCCAGTTCCAGGTAGTTTGTTATTCCTGCTTTATCGCCTGCTGCAGAAGGGAGGCTGCAAGATTATTTAGCAAAGCTCTGCCTGAGTGTTTATCACTACAAGTTTGAAGAAACAGTGCTAGTAATGATTTCATTTTATTTTATTATTTTCTTAAATAAAGGGTATTGTTTAGTCTCAGTGATGCAAATGACAAATCTTCTTGGACTCATTTCATTTAACGAACAAGATTGTCTTTGCTGCAGCCTGTGCTACAGCAGATGATCACACAGAGACACCCAAGGGATGCAGAAAGCTGGGAGCTGCTTGGCAGCAACACCAGAGCTGGAGCTGTGTGAGCTGCCCGCACTGCTCAGGTTGGGGAGAAGGCAACAGGACACTTGGAATCCAACCAAGCTTGCAATCAGCTGCTCCATGAAAGCAGCTTTTGCTGATCATCCCAAAGGTCCCCTTAGCTCAGCATCCACGAGTAGCCAACAGCAGATGCCAAGAGAGCAGTAGGAGCATGGGCCAGTGTATCTAACTGATATTTCTCCCTGCCTTGTGACTTGCATCTTGGGACTTTCTGCCATAGATGTGACTTCCACTGATGGCTCCAGAAGCTTTTTTGAACCCATTAAAGCCTTTAGCACCCACAACATCCTGCAACAAGGAGTCCAGGACTGTATTAGGTGCTTGTTTTGCATATGCCATCTCCTAATGTCACTCATTGCCCCTAGTACTTGTGTAGGAAAGGACAATGAACAACTTTTCCCTGTGCTCACTCCCCCTGCTATTCAGGATTTATTATCTTCCTTCCCTCCAGCTGTGACAGAGAAATAATGTTGCTAAATCTCAGCTGAGGTAAAAATGGATTAATCACTACCTTGATTAATTACTGAAGGATCATTTCCTCTCTATGATACATGGAAACCCCCAAACTTCTTGAATCAGAAGTACACTCAAGATGTTCAGTGTCACATCCATCATCTCCATGAACATCCCTGTTGACAGAGGCACATGTGGCTGCTCAGACATCCTCCTTGCAGTGCTAAGAGATGCACAGTCAAACTTCTGCCTTGCTGGGCAGGGTGTGTTAGCAGTCTTGCAGCAGTAAAACACTTCAGTTTTGTGAAGATATCCCATGGTGATCCTCTGGTTTCCAGTCCCATGCTGGGAAGCCCATCCCTGCTTCTTTATGGCATTTACAAGCCTGACACCTCAGCTGTCATGCAGGACCCTGTGTGCACTAGAAACTGTCCTCAGACCTGTGGAAGAGCTCGGTTAGGTGAGGTTTGCTCCCACGGGAGACAAGATCACTTTGCAAAAAACCCCTCAGCTTGCAGTCGGTGCTGCGCATCTTCCTGCTGTTGAACACATCCTGGACTCTGATCCACAGCCCTCACATGCCTGTTTCCCCCTTCCTGGGCATGGCTGAAGAATCTCAGTATGGGAAGCTTTTGTTCATCCCCCTCTTCTACAGGGCAAGACAGAGGATTTCATTCTCCAAGATTGTCAAATTGGGACCATCCACTGACATAAAATTCACTCTGATGGGGGAGGGAGAGTGATGATGGTAAAGCAGCTGTCAGCACATTGCTTAGAGCCACAGAGAAAGAGCTATGTCATGTCATGAGGAGGATTCATCTTTTATCTCTGCTCTGACTTCTTCAGGCAGCTTGTCTCTCCATCCCCTGCAGTTTTCCAGCTTACCAGCTCCTCTTCCTGGTGATCAGCCACGTAGTCTTTAAGGCAGGGCACTGGAGAGGTGGTACAACATGTACGCAGCAGATCAGGAAGACACCCTGGGCCAGGAGCAGCTGGCCTGGAGTAATTTCCCTTCAGGGCTCAGCTCAGAAGTGGATCTTCTCTGCCCCATGCTGAAGTTGCAGAGGGACCTCTCTGGCTGCCAGGCAAATGTACCCACTTATCCTCAGGGCCTGTGAAGTACCAAAGCCAAGTCCTGGTGCAGGACTCAGGCTTCTTGTAGGGCTAAGAGGTGGCTTTTGAAAGCATCATGGGGTGCTCTGCAGATTGTAAAAAACTGACACAGGAGCTGTGTGGACCTTGGTGGGACAAATGTCTCCTTCACAGTTACCTTGCTGGGTACTGAACCTAGTGTAGCAGATTCTGATGTCTCCTCTGGGCTGTAGTCCCTGTGTTGCCTCCATGCACAACCATGGTGACTGGTACCAATCGTGCTGGCAAGAGGGAGGGAGAGGCTAAAACGGTAGGACTGCCTCCAAAGGCAACGCCTGGCAAGGTTTCCATTCACCAAAAGCAGAGGGAGGCTTCAGGCAGTCCTCTGGTTATCCATGCCCAGCACAGGATGAGGCATGACCAGCAAAACCAGGCACAGCAGAGAGAGGAAACAAATAAAGCCTTCAGAAATGGAGTGTGGCCATTGCTAGCTTGATTTCCAGAGGACAAGCAAGGTAAACACAACAACTGCTCTCAGCTCAACCCCTAGAAAACAGACCACAAAACTTTTGGGATAGAACCCTTCCCTACTGGGATAGCAGCATCTTCCCTGCCAATTCCCAAGCCTAGGGTTCCCAAGCTCCTGCCTGCTGGTGACCCTCCAAGAGCTGCTCTGACAGCGTAACCCAGAGGTAGTGTCTGATTCTGCTAGACACAACTTGGATGCAGTGAGTACTCTGCTGTTGCCGGAGCTGTTAGGAGATGCTCTGCCTCTCCAGCAGGGAGGAGGGAAGAAAAGAGCGTTTCCAACCAGAGCCAAGAAAACTAATGGATACTTTTCTTTTCCCAAGGCAGGCAAATTATTTCTGCTCCCAGCTGACCCCTCGACCACAAGAAACACCATAAAACAGCAAGACTGTGTAAAAAATAAACACAGGCACGCATCAGCCTTCCGGATTCCCGTCCCCCGAGCCAGAAGAGCTCGGGCCGTGGGCAGAAGGAATGTGGTGTTGCATCGGGAGCCATCGGGATGGAATCAGGGACAAGAACATTTTATAACTGGCCTCTGGACCTCACTGAGGAGCAGAGGGAAGGAAGAAGAGCATAAGTGATGACTACTCATTTTGCAAAGGGACGCAAATTTAAATCTCATCTGCATGTTTTGCAAGGATTGGGATTTACAGCATAAGCTGCTTGCTCCGCTCCTTTGACTCTTGCTGTCTTGGCTCCTCTGGCCAAGTTTACATCAGGGCTGTCCTGACCAGCCAGGAGCTCTGAAGAGGAGTTATAAGATGTCAGGGAAGATTCATGCTGCAGGGTCTCTGTACAATAAATGGAAGCAGCTTTTTGCCTCTCCCTGTCACCTTGCAGCCTGGTAGAGCTAGAGAGAGAGGGAGACAGAGCCCAAGCAGGTTTCTACCCTGCAAGAGGAGTCTGAAGGGATGCCAGGGTCAGGCTGTAGAAGGATAATATAAGCTAAGAGACATTGCCGTTCACACCGACAAGACATGCTGCACTGAGACTGAAGACCAGCAGAATACATATCAAGAAATAGGGACATAGTCGGCTTAACTCAGTGACAACTGGGCTTGGGATTTGCCATCCTCAGCAATGGACTATGATGACCGTTCTTGCTTTACCCAAAGGTTTTGCTTCATCAGATTGGGAGGATGACGAGGTGCCACATGGCTTTGGTCTCCACTGGTACAAAGAAATATAAATGTCAAACTAACCAATTTCAGTATGGGAAGGGGCTGAATCTCCTTAGCTCTGCTCCGAGACTCCCACAGAAATCTGTCCCAGAAAGCTCACAGGTACTGAGATGACGCAGGAAGATTTACCTTACAACATCTGCCTGCAGTTAGTCTCCACCAGCATCTGCAACTTGCTTGCTTTCCAAGGATGCATTTTACCATTGAGAAGGGGAGCTGCTCAAATACAGAAAGTAATTCCACCCTGCGTGCAGCATTGCTGGCCTCTGAGGGGATGAACGTTGCAAGCTGGCTGCGCCAGGACCTCAGTACTGAGTTGTCTCCAGCCCAACAGCCCCAGCGCAGCAGTAAGTAGCACCGTGTCCCTCCTGGTCTGGTGCAGGTCACCTGGGCTCCTGCTGTTGTAGGGAACTGACAGGCAAAGCTGCTGACTGTCTTCTATCTCAATTTAACTCTCTTACAGCCTGAGGAACAAAACGATCCTTCAATACCCAGATTTCATACCCTGACATTAAGTATTTTTCTTAAAAAGTCATTTTGGGAAAAATAATATTGCTTGTGGCTGGTAATGGTGAGGGATGGCAGCAGCAATGAGAGGGAAAATAAGTAATTCTGAGAAATTCCCTGAAATGAGTAACCTACATTTTTTCTCACCATTGCATCACTAATTGTATCTCTTTAACACGTTTATTTTTCAAAATATCCAAAACAGATAAACAAAAGCATCAGGTTCCTTTCAAAACCCAGCTCAGCTAGTAGGAATTACGAATCAAACCCAGACAGAATGCAAATAACATGGTGGTTCATTTGCCACCCCTTTTGTGCAGCACAGCTGCCTCCAGCAGCAGCAGCAGCCCCAGGGCCATTCCAGCAGCCAGGTCCCTACTCTGGCTCCTGCCCCTCCTGGGTACCACCGGATCCTCTGGCTGAGCACAGCAGTAGTTGCAGTACCGGGGTGTGTTTTGGTGCCCGTTCTGTCAGGCTGGCATTGTGACTACACTGTGCCCTCCTTCCCTTCCTTGCTGTTTTCAAGTCCTGGGTGAGCCCGGGTGACAGTTCAGATCAGAAATGCCAGTTTGCAAGTGCTGGTATAAAAAAGGTTATTTCCAATCCAAATGGGCTACTCCTGCTTGCTTGTAGCAAGCCATTCTGTGTGCTGTCATTTAATAGCACTTTCCTCTTTTAAGCATTTAACTCCAAAACTCATATCGATTTAGACTGGGTTTTTTTAATCAGCTAAGGGTTTTTAAATCGGCTAGTCACAACTCCCACAAAGCTGGAGACTCTAGGTCCCTAGTCACCTAGATTTGTTACGTGCAGTGCCTTCTGAGCACATTTTGAAATATTTAAAACACTGCATTTCTTTGTTCAAAATGTGAACTGCCACAGGGCACAGGGCCGGCCACAGAATCCAAACTCCGCAACAGAAAATGCTCTCAGAGCAAGAAGCTAAACCCAGGTTTATGAAACGTACTTGGAAGGAATTCAGCAGCCCAAATCCCAGTGCTAACAGAGCAGTTCTGAGTCAATTGCAAATAACAGGCTCTTACCGTCCAGCCGCAGTGCAATTCCACTGAGCTTTGGCAGAGGGTAATTCCGGTGTCAGATATTTTCATGAGACCCTACTTGACATTTTGGCCGGAAATCCTGTGGCATGTTTTGATATTCCATGACACACCGTGGTAACCGCATGGATTTCCTCCATTGCTTTGACGGACACTGTTACCCGCTCAGGCAGAAAGGAGAGTGTCTGGATGAGCCCTTCCCCCTGGCTCCCCCCCGCCAGCACACAAAGCATCAGGCTATTGAAAGTACATTGCTAGATCCAAAATCCCCTGGCAGAAATAACCACCGTTCTGGAGCCTGCACGGCTGCATCCTCCCAGACAGACGCATATGCAGTTTCCCAAGGCAAGGCAGACAGTGAATACGATGTGTCTGATGAGGCTTTTCCAGAGCGAGGGGAGATAGTTTTGTTCTGCTCTTGGCATCACTTGGCTTGCCACCACCGGGCTTGAGGTACTGGTGTTGCTGCAGGTTAACCATGACCTGTCAGCCCAGGAGGTCTCATGTTGCAGGTGATGCCTCTTGCCTGGTCAGGTTCTCAGGCACCAGCAGTACAGCAAGGAGGACTCTCTCCAGTGCTGTGTCCTCACATGTGAGATGCAGCAGGTAGCCTGACTGCCTCTCAGCTGGTCAACTACGTCTGGAAAAAAACATCCATGCAATGGGGGAGATCTCCCTGGAGGGAAGGCTGTGTCCCAGATGCAGCCCCTGTGCTGGGACCTGCCATGCTCTGTCACCTGCCATGACATGGGGGATCAACATGTGAATCAGGAAGATGGGGCTCTACTTAAGGGCAGGATGCTGCTGCAGGGGAGCCTAGAGGAAAGGATGAGCATTGAACACAAATCAGGAGAGATTCAGCTGATTGTCTAGACCCAGGTCCTGCCTCCTTGTCATCAACCCATCTACCCCACACACCGTGTGCTAATCTACTCTATAACAAGACCAGGGCCAAGTGAAACTAAGACCTCAGACAAAAAACCCAGGTCCGGCAGCAGCAGTTGTTATCCTACGCCCTGCACTGGGTAGGGTGAAGGAACAGCCCTCTTGAGAGCAGACAGGTTGCAGCTGATTGTCACCTTCAGAGCCAGCCACGGACAAAAGTAATGGCTGTGTGAGCCAGAGGAGCACCAGAGAGGCCTTGGACTTTGACGGCATCGAGGCTACAGCAGTCCAGACAGCTGGAGAGCCATTTCCCAATGGAGATGACAGCTAATCTCTGGGATTTATCACACAGGGATTGTTTCCAGTATGCTGAGGATGCTGAAGGCATTCAGGAAAAGATAACCAAGACACATTCAGGGCGCTGTTGTTGTATGTACCTATGGATGAGACTTTAAATCCAGAAGCATGCGCATCACCTACCCACACCTGCATCCCTTTCATAGTTCTACGTGCTTTCTTATGACAGGCAGCTTCTTTGCCCTCTGGGCATGACACTGTTCCTCACATGGTCCAAAACCATTTCGATGTCCTGATGACTGGTTCAGACCCAGTTGCTCCTGCAGTGGGAGCATCAGCATCTTCAGGGAGAGAAAGGACAGCAAAGGGAGGGAAGGCATGCCATGGGCTCCATGCCAATGTAATGAACCTTGGCGAATCAGTCAGGAAGGTGGACCAGGCGGCACCGGAGGCAGTGGGCTGAGAGGCAGAGGGCAGAACCCCAGAGGTGAGAGACAGAGGATTTGTTGCCAGCTGTTGAATAGGGCAGCAAGGAGCAGACAGCCGCAAGGAGGCATGGAAAGACCAGACTGGGAGGCTGCCAAGGAAGAGAGAGAGCCGCATTAAATCTTATTTGTCTTTAAACAAAGTGTTCTAATTGCTAACAAAGGCATTTCAAGCAAATTGTAGTAAAACTGAGTTATTCTGATCAATTACACAGTCAAGCAAATTACGGAAGGAGTCTGAAATATTGCCAGATACAAAAGAGAGATAGAGAAAGAGGAGGAGGAGTTGCAGAGAGAGTGAGGGGGGCAGTAATTTGAGGGAGGAAAATTACTTGATGGCTTGATAAGGAGGATTATTAAGCATAAATTTGAGATGCAGGTTGCTAAATCTGAATACAAAATCGAGGGAAGAAATTGAAATTGTGTTTTAAGGTTGGTGAAATCTGAGCGGGGACAAAGAGAAAAAAAATGTGCAGACACACATTAGAGACAGATGCTGTAGAGGTGTCTGCAAAGATCATTGCTAACCACAGCAATCTGAAAGCAAGGCATGACCCAGAAAAGGATAGCTTTGTGGTGAGGACACTGGACCAGTGCTGAGCTGGCATCAAGCCATGTTCCTGCCATGAATGTCTTGCTTGACCCACAGCTTCTTCAAAGCACTTAGCAATGACCTGGTTTTGTTGCTGGAAGAGTCACAAGGGCCACGGACCCAATGTAATCGGAGAAGAGACACACCAAGGCTGACTCCTTAGCCTTGTCACACCTTACCTGAAAACTGCAGCTGACACTTCTGCTGTTTTGCAGACTTAAGCCGGAATCATTCAATGTCTGTCTACACAGCAGCCAGAGAACAGACAGGGATGTTGTAGGGAATACAAGCCAAGCCAAACTCCTATCTTAAAGGAACAAGAGTGAAATCCCACCATGACACACAACTGCATGGCTGGTGGCTCTGACTCAAGGACAATGTACCATGGGATGGATGAAATAATTGAACCCTGTCCTGCTCAGTTCCTGGAGATTCCCAGCCACGCTGCTAGGGTCTTCAGAAACAGCTGCAGTTTGCAGCTTGGCATATTTGAGCAAGTCACCTCCAGTTTAATTTTTCTGTAATATACGATGGAATCACTTTGTATTGGATCAGCCCTGCTCACTGAGATGCTGCCTGCTCTGTATGGCACGCACAGAGCAGGCAGCAGGATTAGGGAGCACATCCTCACTGTTTTGTATGAGATGCACAAGGACAAGTCGCACCACTCAGGGCTGGCAAAGAAGGGCTTACTGGCTCTTAGGTTCCAGGCTCCCGCTAAAGCTGGGTTTATCTCCAAGGGTGGAAAATCCAGTGCCTTCACTGAGTCTCAGGACCACAAGGATGTGGTCCTTGTGTGGAGTCCCTCTATAAAGCTGCTGCAAAGGTAATCTGGAGAGCTCTAATCCACAAATGCAGTATTCTTAGAGCTAATTACCATATGTGGTTCATAACCCTGCAACTGACAGGGTTAATGGATTACTGGCATGAAGGGCTGCAGAGAGATGCTTTTAAACAAGGAAGAAGAGAAAGACCAGAGATTATTTTCATGGTGTTTATTTGTTGGAGAACTCCAGACCTTGCGGGCTTCTGTCAGGCTGGAAGTTCTGAGCCCGAAGAGAAGATAAGAGAAAGGATTAGGGTATTACTGTGGCGGTGGAGTTCATGTGTGTTGTATTATTAATGTTTGTAAAGCACTTTAAAAGTGAAAAGCACCATAAAAGCTCTAAGTGCTGTATTTAGTAGGAGCTGCAGAAGTGGAACTTAAGTATGAAAGGACACTTCTGAGTTATCAGTGCACAGAGAGCTTGCTTTTTTGAGAGGATCCCGCAGTCAGATGCAGTGTGAAGTGGCAGATGAGTTGTTCAAAAACCAGTACAAGGAGGGCATAAGAACCCTGCAGGGTGCAAGAAAGGCTACCGTGTCATGCATCAAAAAAGCAGACACTTAGCATTTTTTAGTATGAGAAAAAGCCATCAGATTTCCTGGACCATTTCTCTGGAGCCCGCACAGAAATGTTGTCTGCAAGGCACCTACTTGGGCTAGTCTTTCTTTAAAAGGCTCTTGGACAAGTCACCTCCCTTGCATTCTTTAGGAAACTTCTGCAATGGAGGCAAATTCCCAACGAGGGGAAGGCAGCATTGGAGATTCTCTGGTAGACCTGTCGCTTCTGACCTGCATCAACCAAGCTACGTGGTCTCAAGCTGTCAACAAGTTACTCCCAGGGCTCAGAGCCAGCATTTTGGTTCTAGACACTTCATTTTTAATACCATTGTTTCACCAAGGCAGTGACTCTTAAACAGAGCCAGGATGAAGCTTCTCTACACATTGCTGCAGTTCCAACTCCGGAGCCCTCCTCCACCTGTGCTGGTTGACAGACTATAGACAGGAACGTTTTTTTCCAGTGAATTCATAAAAAGATCTGCAACATCCCCACTGACAACCCTGAGGACCTTTCTGAGCCACCTTTGTTGAAGCAGAAAGACCTAAGGGCCAGCTGAGGCTATGGACAGGTGTTGATGGCAAATGACCGGCATATTCTTGTTTCTCCACTGCTTGCCACTCTTTCTGACAGAATACAGTGTTTGCAGTTTTGCACAGATCTCTCCTCACACATCAGTCCCTGTGTCAGAGATTTTCTTCATCCCCAGCCTGCATTTTTTAACCCCAACATTAAAAAAACTGTATTTGACAGGGAGGAAGGCACCAGCCAGGTCTGTGCAACCATCTTCTCATTTCAGCTTGTGTTTGCAGTCATGCATTGACCTTCAAAATCTCAGTTCCTTGGGGCACCAGAGGCACATTAAGGCTTAGCCATGTCAGAGGTCCAAGCCTGCTGAGACCATCCAGGGCACCTCCCTTTTTCCCAGTTCCTTTCCCATCTCCCAACAGCCAAAAGGGACTCAGAAACTTTTCCCCCTCCTCATTCCTTTACAAACAGATATTTCAGTCTCTGATAAGGAGCAGACTGGAGTCCCCCTGCTCACAGCTCTTGCAGCAGCTGGCTGTGCTATCGCCTAAGAGTGGTAAGTCATAGTGATAAACGTGGATATTTCACCTTCCACCCTTGCCTTCAGTATCTCAAATCCTGGTGCTGAGGAGCAGTCAAACAGACACTAGTGCTTCCCAGACCTGCAACATGACAGATCTTACGTATACTCAGAATGACACTGACACCCCACAAGAGCTCCTATCTTGTATTTATAGCCCATTGTCACTGCTAGATTTATGCCCTTCAAATATTTGTCAGCTGTTATCCCACCTCCCCTGCACATCATTTAACTGAGCTTGATGTATGTAAGCACTTTTAATCTTTCCTCATGAAGCAATTCCCCCCTCTCTAGGGCCTCTGATCATATTTGTAACTCTTCCTTGAGACAGCATCGGTTCGTCATTGCCGCTCTGATAACACAGCAAGGAGCATGGCAGACTGAGCATGCAGGCAGGGAGACTGAGGAGGATCATTTCCAACTCTCACGCTCAGCTCTCTCCCGTGCTGCCCATCCAGAGAGTAACCTTACTATGTTCAGCTGCTCTAAAATCCCTCTCTTCTTTACTGGCTACTTGTCTTTTCCCAAACTGGCTCACTGTTCCTGCTAAAAAACCCAGTCCTGGATTATTTTGCAATTTGCCTGAGCCCAAGAGGGATTTCTTTTTTTTTTCTTCCTGTCTTTGTAACATCTCTAGTGTTTCTTTCTGTTATTACCCAGTCTGCACTGGCATTTGCAATGCCTCCCAACTGAGGCAGGAGAATGTAATTAACAAGCTGTTTACCTCTCCTTCTAGATCATTAATAAATATGTTAAACTAGACTGCTACCTTGCTGAGTGATGCAAAAACCTGATGAGGCACGTAGCTTGCTTTTTAACTTTCTACCGTTTTCAACCCATACCAGTGCCAGTGAGGCTCCTCCAGAGCAAATTCCCTTCCAAACCTGCAGCTGAACTGAAATTCGTTTCCCCTTAACCGGGTGTATGAGCACCCCTTCACATCAGCTCTCATGAAGCTGACGATGAGACACCAAAGCTGATGCCTGAAGGAGGTGTCATCGGCTGAGTCACTTTAGTGTGACACAGGACCTGTGTCTCACTACAGAGCTGATTTCCCATTCATGGAGTACCATTGTGACACCCTGTCCGTGGGACCTCAAAGCACCACCAGTCCCTACTACTGTTCCTGAACAACTTATGTCCCAAACTTCATTACCACTAATCCCAGTGCGTGTTTCCTTGCCAGTGAGCTAAGGTACATGTTCAGCACTGAAGAGGCACTACAGCAAACAGGAGCTCAAGGCAGACAAGTTAAAAAGACAGTTCTTTGGTAAACGTAATTTTTTAGCTTACTTTTAAATTTTTCTCTAACACTTGCTTATGCCAGCAAGGGAGATTTTGGTAAGGCATAAATAAAAAAGCCTTGAGCAGAGTTAAAGCTTGGTTGCCTTTTGTTCATTAGAACTGCTTCTGCCCGAAGGCAGGGAACAGCCTAAAAAGGCCTTGGTGGTCCCCTCGGGTTCCCCAGTTACATGATATCCACAAAACAGTCCTTCCAGAATCAGCCAACAGAGCTGCAATCAGTGTCACCTGCTTTTATCCCAGCTGCATGGCTTTGCCTTTGCCTCTCCTGCTAGAGGGAGGCTGGAGGGACTGCTTGCTGGACATTCAAGGCAAAGACATTCTGGTCTTTAATCAGGTTTCTTGGGGACTGCCATCATAAATTCCAGAGATGGAATTAAATAAATATAGCTGCAACACAGTTTTCCACTTAACATAATGCTTGCTTGGTGGAAGTCGATAACTCTGTTTAATGGCAGACTTTGATACTTTGATCTTCTTCTGATTCAGGAGGAAAAACAACTACTTGAGGATGCTGCGAGGGAGGAGATGCATCCTGGGGCTACCCATTTGGTGGTCTGCCCTGGCAGCCCATAAGTCTCAGGCAGCTGCAGGGCCCTAAAGTGACATTAACTACCCAGGCTGCATGTCCTTGGTGATGCCTGTCCAGTGAGAGGTGAGGGGCAGCTGGGGGGAACGGGTGTCAAAACCGTGGAGGTCCCAGCAGACACAGGCTGCCTCCTGCCGCTCTCTGCCACCACGCAGGGATTTCTGCAAAACGCTGTGACATCCACAAGGTGGCAAATACAGCTGAAGGATGTTTTGTTAACGTCTTATTTTCCTGCCTGTCTCTAATGAGAGTGAGGATGAAGAAGAAGAGGACAAAAGTAAAAAGAAATAGAAGGATCTAGGAAGGCTGAAATGCCTCGGACTGTCTCATCTTAAGCTAAATAACAGCAGAGCTGGAAAGTTCATCCCTTGGATGATTTTTGCTCATATATTTGATTTTATTGTGTAATTGCTTTCAGCAGTGCTGTGGACATGGGTTAGGTGTATGTCTTCTTCCTCTGCCAGCAAAGCAGGTGAGAAGGGCTGTTCCAGCCTCCTTCTACCTTCTGGAGTCACCTTGGGCAGGGAGATGGGTTGGTTTGTTTGTTTGTTTTCTTAATGGGTAATTAACATTACAGGCAGCAAGTGACCTGGGAGAGGAGAGAAAATGTGCACACAGCTCAGCCTCCCAGGTTGTCCCACTGGGCCACGGCACGGCAGCTTGGGCAGTTTGCTGACTTTGGCAGCCGGAGGGTCTTTCGAGTTACTTTTGCTTTCCTGATGCTCAGTTTGTTGCTGGATGGTGCCCGATGGATGCCAGAGACCAGTCTCAGTGTTTCCCCTCCATCCTTCTTTAAAGGCCAATTAGTGGGTGCCAGTTTTGTTTTGCAGCCAGCAAGTTAGCCACCCCAGTGATTTAACAATGCAATTTTCATTTACAGTTGACTTTGAACAGCCAGTTTTATATATGCATGGTGAAATAATCGTATAATCAACCTAGGAAAATCCATTAAAAGCATGTGGATGTTCAAAGCATAGAGCACACAATTAGGAAACCCTGTGACTGAGGTTACTGCTGAGATCTAATACCTCCATACATGGCTCATCTCTACATGGAGGAGCAATTTTCTCTCCAAGGCTTTGTCACCAAAAATTTCACCAAATTTTATTTTTCTAAGGAAAAAAAAAATCAAAATTGTGAATGGAAAATTAAGAAAAAAATTGTTTGAATTAATGGAAATATTAGGAAATAGCTCATGTTGTTAATTTTTAAAATTTTATATTTTAATAGTTTCAAAATGGTTTGTGTCAGTTTGGGCTTTTCCTTTCTGGTTTCTTTTTAACCTCCAATCAGGTTGTTCTTCAAAATGAGGAGACATTTTGAAACTTGTAATCTTTTCTTTCTCTCTCAGAAAAGACCAAAAGCTTTCTTCCAACTTCCAAACTCTTCTTTGTAGCCATTTCTCAGTTTAGGCAGTTTTTCAAGCTGGTTGTGCCCATAAAAACAAAACAAAAACAAAACAAAAAAGACTTCTTACACAAATCTGCATTCCCTCACACGAAAGTAATTAAAAAGACATTCTCAACCAGTTATCGTAAACACTGTTTAATCAGGTGTCCACAGACTGTTTGCTCCATGGGGCTGTTTGCACAGGATGGATAATATTCACTGAGTCAATAGCCAATATTTCTTTTTATGCTTATCAGGTAGCTTTTTTCAGACCTCTCTTTTGGACCCTGTTCATCCCTTAGATTAATATTTAAATTTATGAACTTGGCTTTTGCATGGCACTTGAGTCCAGAGCACTGTGGTCCTGCCTTGCTGGGGAGAAGGAAATGCCACCCTTGTTTCTGATATGAAAAGTGACAAATGCCATCTGTTTCGGGGGGTATTGCTGGGTCTTTGAAATACAGCCTTTAGGGCACTTCTTCAGCTGGTATAAATCAGCCCCAAGGATCTAAAGGGATGATTATTTGCTCTGTTTTGGGGTTGTTGCCACCTGGACCTTATTGTTGTGCGTTGGTGTTGGATGTGAGCTGGCACACTTTGCCCTGGCTCCTCTGGCAGAGCCCAGCGCAGTGCCTTTCACACCCCCGCTGTGCAGCAGGTACAACCCACTGGGCTGCCCCAGCTCCCACTCCATCCCCAATGACATCCCCAGGCACTGCATCACTCGCCGCCTGCCTCATCCCACCCCACCGCAGGACTCCTGCTGTGTCTCACTCCCATCCACCTTCACCGGGACCCGCTGCAGTAGCCCTCAGCAAGCTCCACAGACGCGCTGTCCCCTTCCCCTCTGTGCTTGTGTTAATAAATATATTCAACCACTCAGGGCCTTGGGTGGCCTCGGGGCTCTCCGCTATTAACCTTTCTGCCTGCTGAGAATTGACCGTTTGCTCCTTCCCTTCCCTCCCTGTCTTATCTTGGTTTTAATCCATGCCTTGGCTTTTCCTCTTATCCTGTGGTTACCGAGTTTCCTTAATAGCCTCCTATGAGGGACTCTATCAAAAGACTTTCGAAAGCTTAAATAAATTATAGGCATGGATCAACCATTCCCTGTTACCGTGTTAACCCTTCTGGAGGATTCCCAGCTCAGGTTAGAGAGGCAGAGCCCCTGCCTGCCCACACAAGTCTGTGGCCAGCTCTGCAGAAAGCTGCTGGGGCTCACCCGTGTGTCCTGCCTGGTCCAAGAGGACTTAATGACATGCGGGGGCATCTTCCAGTTCCACTTCAGGAGAAAAAGCTACTCCCAGGAACTGAAAAACCACCCATCAATATTCTTCACTCAAAAATGTATCACGTTGTTTGGTGAATTTGGAAGTAGTTGATGTGATTTCCCTTTTAATTTTGATTTGCAATCATGACTATAAATTGACAAATATTACACAGTGAAGGTATTTCAAAGCAAAGAAAAGATCCTGTGTCATGCAGGTATTGAAGGAGGGCATTTCAACAGTTTTTAAAAGGTCTCTTCAGAAATAATTTTGAAGCAGAAAGAATCCATGTGAGATTAATCCAAGTTTCTGTTGGAAAAGCCATTTCAGGAATGCAGAACATAACGGTCTTCCCCCAGCTCCATGGCCCGTTCCTGCCCTTGGAGTTTCAGCTCAACCCAAGTCACAGGTGAAGGAGGCACTCCTGCTACTGAATGAGGACAGACGGTGGGAGATGCTCCGAGGTAGCAATAGCAGCTTGCTCCCAAGCTGGTGTGCATTTGAGTGAGCTGTACCTCCCTGTGTGGGTGGTAGGATGGTGGTAGGTCATTGCCACATGCAGTTTGGAGCAGACCATCCCCAGTCTTACCACTTTCTCCAGGTAACATCTTGGATAAGCCATGGTGGGGAGCATTTCCTCTCAACAAGGTGCATCCCTGCCCTCTGCTTTTTCTGGAATTCAGTACCTGGTTTCAAAATGCCTTCTGCAGATTGACAAGAAGTGCAGGCAGCTCCTGCAAGTCCCAGGACCTCCTCTGGTATAGATCTGTCCTGGTTTCAGCTGGGATAGAGTTAATTTTCTGCTTAGTAGCTGCTACAGTGTGTTTTGGATTTAGTGTGAGAATAATGTTGATAACATACTGATGGTTTAGTTGTTGCTAAGTAGCACTTATCTGAAGTTAAGGACTTTTCGGTTCCCTGTGCTCTGCCAGCGAGGAGGTG
>NW_009629209.1:13021-23115 GCF_000690535.1 Cariama cristata | reverse complement strand
GAGAGGAGTGGGATGCCAGCAGTCCTATAAATAATCCATCAGCATCCTAAGTGAATTTTATTATGTTGCCAGAACAGCATTGCCTCCCATGGTGTCCCCCTCTGTGCTGGGGGCCCTGGAGGCAGAAGGCAATTCTGCCCACCCAGGCAGGTTGCCTGCTTGGGCAGCCCCCAGAGGTTGGCACGGCTGTCTGAGTTGAAGGGCTCGTCTGGACAGGGAAGGACACTCGGAAAAATCATTCTGAATTAGTTATTAAAGTGATGTGGTTGATCTGGGTTGAACCCCTGATAGGACAGTCTCACAAAAAATTGTAATTACCTTAATTTGATTTGCCTTGATTTACTTTGGAAGTGATTTGAACTCATTGAATTAAACCCTGTTTAATTTTCATTATAGCTTTCACACAGGGATTTTATGCAGTTTAACTTGTTACTTACTCAGTGTGTTAACCTGAAGTAAGTATCTTGAATTACCCTGTATAGAGCATATGTAAGCAAAATCTGAAAAATTTGTTGGAATTACTTTCTTTGTTGATACTGATTTCAGTTGTATGCAGACACAACACGCCCAAACATAGGAATGTACATACATGCATATAGATAAGTAAAAACATCTGGTTGCTTTTAGACTGACAGTTTTGTAAAAGGAATTCTTCAGAATTTACCAAAAAATTCAATAAAAAACATTTCTAAATTTGGTGAAAATATTATTTTTTTCTAATCCTAATTCAAGAACTATATTTCTCAGGGAAGTTTGATCTTGCATCAAAGTGTGTTTAATAGGAAAGTATTAGAAACCCTGGTAATGATGTTGATTCTCTAGATTTTCATTACTTAGCATGGAAGTAATGCAAGTTAAACATAAATTCAACATATATATGTTTTTAATTTAATTTTTTTGGTGACAGTCTGAAATAAGTATCACAGACAAGGATTATCTGCTTCCTTTGAAATACTATTTAAAAGTTGAATCTTCAGTTTTCAGCAGTGCTAGAAGTGTTCATACACTTCACAAAATCTGTGATTTAGTTTGAATATTAGCAAATAGTTTATTTTATTTTATTTTTCTTCCCTGCCCCATTAGTATCCATTCATGCATCAACTTCTTATCCTTCAATTTACCCTTTTCTGGAAGCTCTCCTGCTGTTTATTCTTTTCATGGCCGAATTTAGTGCTTTCTTCTCCTTCCAGAGTTTTCACTCTCCAGTCCTCATTTAGTCTGTTCCCACTTTTCTCCTGAAGTCTCGCTGTTTACGGTGATCAGACAACATCGGTGCCTGGAATCAGGTGACCCAGTACGATCTCTGAGCCGTTGATGGGCAATAGGAAAGGAGCATCCCGGCTCAAGCACCTCCAGATATTACAGGATCCAGATGAGTCGTGGTCATGCATGACCAGGCTGCTGAGGCTTTGACACTCAGCTTTCCTGAAGCCTGCAGTTCTGAGTCAGGAAAAACTTCTGCTGAAAATGAGCTCTAACAGAAAAGGTAGTTCTGACTTTTTAAAACTAACCTTCGTAGGAATCACTGGAATCTGGTCTTAGGTCTCAGACACCATGGGATGTGTGCGTGGGTGTGTGTGTGGGGGGGTGTGTGCTTATGCATGACTAAATCTATAAAAGATTGGCAAGGCAGGATTATGACATTCTCTACTGGAATATTCTACTTCTATATTATGGATATACATTTCGCAGAAAGTATATGTTCTGCTCAAGTCATTATTTGCATTATCAGCCCAGGCTTACAAAGGAACAGGTTTAAACCCATGTACTTATTGTCATTTGGTTGGGGTTTTGGGGATTTTTGCTTCATTTAATTAAGACTTTTGATGATGGCAAAATTATTGGTCCTGTAATCATGCATGAGAGTGCCTGAAAAGACTGCATGACATGGCTGTTGTGAGGTGCTGCTAACCAAGCCTCTAAGCAAAGCACTATTATTGTACAATTCATGGGTATCATTTTTATGTTTCTGTAGTCACATGAAGTTCTGAATTTGATGCAGGACACATTCAAATCTATAAAGCAGAAGAGAATTTAAAGACAGCTCAGTGGAAAAACACAAGGAAGTTGGCACAATGTATCTCTACCCTCCTCCTGTCACATTTTTACTCACAGGTACACCCTTAATAATGACCATCTTTCACATCTCTGATGGGCTGTTTACAGCAAAGATTTAACACTAAAAAACAACAAACCACCATACTGTAGTCTGTTATAGTTATCCTTGCTAATTAAAACTGCACGAGACAAACACACACACTTTGGGGCTACTTTCTTTTTGGCTTCAAAAATATTTTTGCCAGGACCTCAAGTTTAGTCTAACAGAGAAGACTTCATGATGCTCAGCTTTTCCAGCTGAGCATGTTGTACATCTGCAGCCACCCTAGTGAAGGGTTGATAAAGATTTTCTGTCCCTGCCACTTCCACTCATGAAGAAGGAGAGGAACCATCACACTTGGTCATTGGAGGAAGCCTGCAACTCCCACAGCGAAGCCATCTATTCGTGCAGTAAGGAACATAAGAATTAGGGGTGTCCCAGGGGTTAGAAACAGACGAAGCAATTCATGTACCTACAGAAAATACAGGAATGTATAAGTATATAGGAAGTTTACATGAGATCAGGAGAAGATCCTAAGCACAAAATACAGTATAATGGAAAATTGGAGTTAAAGAACATTTTGTTGCCACTGTTTGTTTTCAGTCAAACTGTGGAAATGAACTGAGATAGGACAACTTAAGCTTTGCTTGTCTCTGAAGTGTTCATGTGTTAAAACACACTTTGCCCACCATTCTCTGATTCTGTTCAGTGGCATACAGAGGAACATTGTGCTCTTCCTTTCATTTTGAGTATGATCAGCTCCCTGTTTTGAATAACGAGAAATATTTTCAGTTATAAAGAAACTGATTATATGCATGTGGAAATTCTGTTGTGTAAAACTGGTGTTTAGAGACAAAATTACTCCAGACTTATCATACACAAAAAGTAGGAGTAAGTTGAGGGAATATGACCCTTTATGGGGCAGGAATATAGCTTAGTTTCCTTGACCGTTTTATGTAAGATGTAGTTTGGGAATGGGAGATACTTTGCTTCTACATCAATCTCTGAGCACATTATTGTTAGAGAGAGGAGAGTCCTTCTAGTCTGGGGGACCTCTCAGCTGCCCATCACACACTCAGCCATTTGGGCTCTCAGGCTGTGAAATGGATTCATAAAAGGAGGTAGTTGCTTTGGGGGGAATAATTCTTACCAGTGTTACAGACTGAACTCTTTTAATACCTCTTCTTGTATTGAAGGACGATTTCATGTTTGTTTTTTTGACTAACTCATATTGCCTATTTAAAACAAAAAGTGATCATAGAATCATAGAATTGTTATGGTTGGAAGAGACCTCAAAGATAATCAAGTCCAACCTTCTACCCATCGCCACCATGCCGCTAAACCCACTACACCATGTCTTGAAGCGCCACATCTAAATGTTTTTTGAACACCTCCAGGGATGGTGAGTCCACCACCCCCCTGGGGAGCCCGTTCCAATGCCTAACGACTCTTACAGTGAAGAAGTTCTTCCTAATATCCAACCTCCCCTGGCGCAACTTGAGGCCGTTTCCTCTCGTCCTATCGCTCGTTGCTGGGGAGAAGAGACTGACCCCCACCTCGCTACACCCTCCTTTCAGGCCATTGCAGAGAGCGATCAGGTCTCCCCTCGGCCTCCTTTTCTCCAGGCTGAACAACCCCAGCTCCCTCAGCCGCTCCTCATAAGACTTATGCTCCAGATCCTTCACCAGCTTTGTTGCTCTTCTGATAGTTTATTATATGATACTGTATTATATTGTGTAGCAAAGATTAGCAATATCATAGATGAACTCATGGGCAAACTGAACATAACAGTGAATTATGACCTCGAATTGTATTATGATTTTTTAAAAAAAAGTTGTTGAATATAAAAACATCTCATTTATCTGAAATGAATTATATGCTAATGCACCAAAACATTCATGGGGACATCTGTAACAGCACATCTCTGCTAGGTATATTTTCTTTGATGACTAGCAAATGAAGATCATAAAGAGTTGAGATCAGAGAAAAAAGGTATTTCTATGATACAGCATCTCCTTTCATGAAACCATTCCAAACATAATGCTTCTATTTATATTTGCATATTATGACTAATGAGCAAGATTCATAAACACTGTGAGCCAGAGAAAGTTCCTGAAGTGAAGAAGTTATTTTGATTTACACCAACAAAAGTTGGGCCAGAGGTACAGTCTGCAGAAATCATTGATTACTTTCATCCTAGCCTCTTAACCATTGCATATTTTATTGTACTAATGCTTCTTACAGTAACTACAGTATTAAATTAGGTTTTAACATTACGATCCATACATAGCATGAAATCTTGTGCATATAAATCAGGAAACTAAACAGAAAGTTTAACAGGAAGATTTATATACTCACATACTAAATCAGTACTCTAAAGTTCGAGATTTTTAAAGAAGTTTTATATGCAGCATACATAAATCAGAGCAATATACCTGACTCTGAAAGTTAATGTGCATAAATCAAAATTCTGACAGTATATATTAATGTATCATGGAAAATAGATTATACTTAGAAAGTGTTTTTTAATGTGGCAACTTTCAATTTTATTGCACAGCAGATACTAACTTTTGAGAGGTTTGCTTGAAGCAGTTTTTCTCTTACATTTTTGATACAAAAAAAATACCCACTGAGGTCATCATTCAGTCAAAGAAACTAAGACCCAAAAAATTAAAACACCAGACATGGATCAGATGTTTAACTCACCTGGATTTTCCAATAACATAAAATCAAGGATGTTCAACAATTGAAGATCAAGTACCTAGTCTAGATTAATGCAGTTTAAACTGTATATAGTCACTTTTTGCTATTGTTTCCTTTTAGCTAGGTAGTTTTAAAGGCTTAGAAACATTCAGTTAGAAAGTGAGTTGACGGAGGTTCAGTCAGTGTTCAGTGCTGTGTTCAGTGCTATCATTGTTTGTGCCACTCATAAGCCTTTCCCACAGCATGAGTCAGGGACTGAAATAATGGTCATTTCTGTGTCCACTGAGAATTGACTTCAGCTCAATCTTTCTGGGTGGAATAATGAACTGCACCTAAGTTAGAAGACAGTTTAATATTTATTCCAGAGGTAACATCCCTTAGGACAACATATTACTGCTTTTATTATAGATTTATACTACCAGACGGAACAGAACCCCGTAATGATCAGCTATGCAGTCTTCTCACTGGGGTAAGCTGCTTCATCATCATCGACTCCAAGGACACTTCCCTTCCATGCATTGTTCTAACTTCTTTACTCTGACCTTCATACATGCATCCTTCGACTCTTTCTCAATTTCCACATCTCAATCCAGTCAAAACTCTCATATTAGATAACTTTACAAGCCCTCTGCTTCCTCATACCTTTTATTATTGTTATTATTCACACTTATTTATCACATACAATTTTTGAATCCAGTTCAGGCCCTTAAACCAGGAATTGTATGTCATTCAATGAGCCTATGTGGGAAAGATCCTGCTCGTTGTGATTTTTTGTATATTATTGTCCTCACCCATGATGTAGTGAGCGTCACAAAAAAGTTTTGCATTCACTGTATCCTGTGAGCATGAGGTTATAGAAAGTAACAAAGCTCGTTGTCAAGAAAATTCAGTCCCTATGAGAACTTTGTTCACCTTAACATTATTCAAAACAAATATTAGAACCTGAGCTTTGTTTTTGAAAACATGAATTTATTTCAGAACTACTTATACTCCATGACTATCAACAGGTTTTAGTTCTCATGAGTGTCATTTCTTATTAGATATGTTCTTCCCCCTTTCTGCATCTCTTGTTTTGTATTTTCTTCTTTAATATAAAGAAATTGAAATCCTGCAATATTTACACAGCAATTTCAGTAGAAATCTAAATAGTGATCAAGTATAAACTGAAGAGATTTGGGGCAGTTATTTGTAACCCCAAAAATGGTTGATTACAGTGTGAGCTAGACACCTACGTAATTTTGCAAATCTAGTCCCTGGTCCTTGGTGGAAAGCAGATGACACACGGTACTTTTTACAGATGGATCATACAAACTGTACGTCTGTGAGTAAGTGTCACAGAGGTATTCCAGCTTCCTTTTGCCAGCTGACAAATAGAAATCACGCGCAGATGTTTCAGCGGGAAGAGGGAGAGAAAAAGTGAGAGAAGTCAATTCTCAAGGAATCTATGGAGCCAGCCTAACCCTCCAGTGTATGGGTTAGAAAAGCAGGCATATGCATAGCTGGGGAATTTTTCCAAACTCATTTAAAAAGGTAGCATGAGCTCAATATTGGCTGCAGGAAGCTGAATCCTTCTGTGTATAACATTGGACCTTGCAGCATCAGAGGTGAATTCACAGAGCACAGTGAATATGAACAGCTTACACAAGAGATTTTTATCATGCATAATTTCTCATTTTCCCTAAACCTTCAAGATAGGAGTGTATTGCTCAAGAGTAGCAGCATTACATGACTTGTTTTCATTTCTGTTATTCTTCTGTCTTTCCACTGTATGAAATCAAATTGGGAAACAGCAAAAGAAAACCAGTAAAAATAAAGTTGAATTCATAAAAGGAAAGTGATTCACCTGTGTTCATGACTAGAGACAAACAAGTAGTGTATGTCTGGATATTCACATATACATAAAATCTGGAAAAAAACAGTAAAACACATTAAATAAATATATTCAAATTGACAATCAAGAATTTTGGTGTTTTTTTAAAGAAGGAACAGTGGAGGATGTCTTTATATTTTTTTCCCTTCCGGAAGAGAAATAGGAAGCACTTACTAGGTCATCTAGTCCTTCATCTTACATGTGGGGGAAGCATTCTTTTTAAATTACTCTTTCATATTCGGTGCAGTAATACAATTTCTCTTGAGACTGAACACAAAGGAAATGAGAGAGAGGGGGAGACAGGGAGAGAGGCCATCATTTCTCCACAGGGATCACATGAGACGGCTGAACTAGTTGACATTTCCTAGGACACCTTGAGTGCCTCCCTATGGCACAGAAAGTATTTCTCTCTTACTAAAGGGAAAAGTAGTACACGCTCATGAAGGAGTGGGTGAAAATGTTGAACCCATGTTCATTAGTTTTCATGGTATCTGTGTGCCTGGGCCTACTAAATTCCCAACACTGTTGAGCTGCCTTTCGTATCTTAGTGACTCAGCACAAGACATGCCATGACTCTACTCTCATACCACCTTTCCAAGCTTTCCTTACTAAATGCTGTGTGACCTCCATGCAAGCTCTTGGGAATCTATGTGCACCCATATATTCATCTCCCATATTTAGCCCTCTAACAGTAACTGTGGAAAATTGAGGCAACATTGAAGGATGTTCAGGAGACCACCTCTACAGCGCGATTCTGAGAGAAATTTGTCTTTAAGTTGATTAAGATGCCTTGAAGGCATCTACTGCTAAAATTAAAGCACACTTGGGGTAAATAAGATAAATTCCTAGCAACTTCTTGTCATATGAAGAGATCAACAGAAGTTCCCTGGAAGCCAAGTCATCTCAATAGAAGTTACAACCTTGCAATAGAGGAGAGTAGTAGATGAGAAACAGGCAATGTGCAGAAGAACAAAAAGGAGATAGCTACCGTGCTACGGGAAATATGTCCATGGGCCCTACAGATGGCTATCTCTTGAGCCACTTTTGACTGACTTTCCTGTAAGACTCTAATTACTTAATACGTATTAAGTGTCAGATCAGCTATTTATTTCTTTTCTGAAAAAAGTATATAAAAAGGAAAGTAATGGACCATGTTGGAACAAGTCCAGAGGAGGCCACGAAGATGATGTGAGGGATGGAGCGCCTCTGCTGTGAGGACAGGCTGAGAGAGTTGGGGTTGTTCAGCCTGGAGAAGAGAAGGCTCCAGGGAGACCTTAGAGCAGCCTTCCAGTACCTAAAGGGGCTGACAAGAAAGCTGGGGAGGGACTTCTTACAAGGTCATGGAGTGATAGGACAAGGGGCAATGGCTTTAAATTGGAAGAGGGAAGATCTCAATTAGATATTAGGAAGAAATTATTCATGGTGAGGGTGGTGAGGCAGTGGCGGAGGTTGCCCAGAGAAGCTGTGGATGCCCCTTCCCTGGAATGGTTCAAGGCCAGGTTGGATGGGGCTGTGAGCAACCTGGTCTGGTGGAAGGTGTCCCTGCCCAGGGCAGGGGGCTTGGAACTGGATGAGCTTTAACGTCCCTTCCAACCCAAACCATTCTATCATTCTATGATACTAATTCCAGCTTTTACTTTAGAGATGGAGACTTCCCCATTATTATTAACAGGGGAATTTCTAGAATGAAACAGAGATGATCTTGAGAAAAATGGCTTCCCTATTGTATCAAATATAAGACACGGTGATACATCTTGAACTGGAATAAGGTAAGCGCTGGTTCACAGGTGGGCCTCATTCCAGTTAAATTAGAAAATCCTACAGGTAAGTATCTTAGTCTTCAAGTTATACCTCCTCCATCCCTGAAAACCCAAAGAGGGAAAAGGAACATCATATTTTGGGAATAAATTAAATGGAGCAAATAGAACTAGGATTTAAGGGTAAAATGCAGTGACAAATTTAAACTAAACATGAAGAAAATAATCTTCTTAACAATAAGTCCTTTAAGACAGTGGAATGTTCTCTTAGGAAAGTGATGGAAAGCCTCTCAGTTTAGCAATGTGCATGGAAATGAGTTTTAAATGGTGTTTGATGTGTGCTAGAAAGAAATTGGTGAGTCATTACAATGTACTTCGAAGACCTGAAGAAGATTTTTAAAAATCTGTGCCTTTCAGTTAAGGGTAATATCTGCCCCACTGCTCAGTTCTTGATATGGAGATAACCACAAGGACTTTCAGAAGTGATTTTTATGTAATGCCAGTGTTACCACTAGGATCAGAAACAAAATTATATGGACAGATGAACAGGTTTAAGTGGTTATCCTACCAGCAACCTAAAGGGCCCAGTGGGCAGTAAAAATTACTCCATCCTGCAGCTGCTTTTGGCCTCCTTTCTGCAGTAAAATTGCCCTGGGTATATCTGTCCTGAATGCAGGAAAAGAGTGGCAAGTCAGGTATCTAACTTCAACTACTTGCATTGTTTATTTAAATAACCATAACCCACCTGGCCTGGAACTCTTAAGGATGAAACCTAACCAGCACAGGTTTCAATCACAGCTGAAGCATTCAGGGCTCCACCGAGGTCTCTGCAGCCCCTTCAGCAGTCCGGGCTGCCTCAGTGCCCCCTCCTCATGCAACCCGTACTGGCCAGATTGCAGCAAAGTATTGCTCATCCTGGAAGCTCTTGTTCTGGCTACGTGGTAAAACTGACTGGAGAGCCAGTCATGAAATGTGTTTTCATCAGATATTCTTGAAAGTAAAGAAAACAAACATTTTCCTAGCCCTTCCGCTGAAATTTTGGGTGACCTTGGTGAAAAGAAGAGAAATAGGTGGAGGTAAAAGAGATTATTTTCCTCTTGGGAAGAAGAAAACAGATGAAAATTCTAGCTTCAAATGGAATATTTTAACCAATTCACAAATTTAGCTACTTGCCTACTTAATGCCGAATGCCACAAGTGCCCATCCTGATAACCTCAGCACCGAGTGAGAAGCCATTCCTGTGGCGATCAGTGTGGGGGTCCCTGCACAGCCCCCCTTTGGCAAATGGGCTGTTCTGGTGAGAATGTGAGTGTGAGCAGTGGGGATGTGTGTGTGTGCGTGGGTACATACTGAATACAGAAACCCGTTTTTTGGAACATTTGCCCCAAACTGATCATGCTCAAGAAGAAAATGATCGTTGGTTGGAGTAAATAGTAATGGGGGAATTACAAAGCGTTTTTTTGATAGAAAGAAGGAGTCACCAGGACTACTATATGCTACCAGGAGTAATATAAAAGAAGCACGAAAATTCATATCAGGAGGAACAGACTTTGCAGAGGAAAGGACAGGAGTGAACTCTGATTTGGCACAGCCAGAAGTCACCCGCCCAGGCCGGAGGGAGTAGCCTCCCTGCCCGGTGCTGTGAGGGTCCTGCCCCCGCGAGCCG
>NW_009629209.1:5170-12980 GCF_000690535.1 Cariama cristata | reverse complement strand
AGCGCTCGCACCGAGCCCCTTCCCATCAGCGTGTGCGTGTGTGTGTGCGCGTGAGCTGGTTGTAGGGGGTGGCAGGGGTGTGCATAGAGCTGGGGCTTCCACATCTCCCACGGGAGGGGTGTTCGAGTGGGGCAGCCCCCATGCCCAGGAGGGTGGGGAGTTACTGTTAACCAACGTGTCCTGGGGGACATGAGCTGTGAATATATGTGCTTGTGTGTGTGCGCATGTGATAGGAACTTTTTGGAGATTAGTTACAGAAGAATGTTTAGGAAATAGTTGATTATTATGATTAGGTTTTATTTGTTATTATTTATTTTGCAAGTGTCTAATATTGCAGATTATCTACTGTATTACTAATACCAGTCTCGAATGTATTGTTCACTGATTCCCAGTTATTTACATGTTGTTAAGAAATCAATAAACTGCTTTGTTCCTGATTTGATATAGACTCTGTGAAATGAGCAGTTTTTCCCTGTGACTATCAGAAAGCATTAAAAGAATTGCTACTAGCCAAAGGAAAAGCTGGAAAATTTGAAGATTTAGTAAAGATATTGTTAATGGCATAAACATATATTCATTTACATCATACTGTTCCTGCTAACAGTGTCAAAAACTGATGGATAAAAACAAAAAATGTATTAGGATATATAAGATAGTTTTATATTACTTTCTGCCCAAAGGTTTTTGAGACTTTTTCATGTGAGATATTAACTTGTGAACGCAAAAAGTAACAATCCATCAGATTTTGGCAAAGATACATGTTTACCCGCAGACACAATAGGAGGCATGTGGTGTTAGAAGATACCAGTATTCTATTTTATGCATTCATATAAGTTCCTCCCTAACTCAAGTGACAGAAATGGAAAATGGGTTTAAATTCTCTGCTCACAAAAAATTAGATTTTTTTTTCCAATCTTTTTGTTATAGATTTTTGCAGACTGAAAGTGTAAATCACCAGACTTATAAGAAGATACATGAGTTTACAAGAAGTCTCAGGACACCTTTCAGTCAATCTAAATTGGCCCCTACTAAATGAAATCTAGTGTCATTTCACATCATCCTGTGAAATTTTATGCTAAGACTTTGTATGATAAATTGTAACAATATCAAATCATTCATCTAAAGAATTCCACTGGGAAATTCATTTTTCCATTTTTTGTAGCTTTTGACTGTATGTAGTGATTTTAGAAGAGTCTTGTTTGCAAATGACATAACATAGGAGATACGCTTGGAAGACATTTTCATATGAAAGAAAAGAAGGAGCTCATACGTCTACAGAAGTCTGTGTGAAATCCTTGCGTAAACTGAAAGCAGTATCACATATTCAGGTAATTGTCTTAGGAGCACCACACTTTTCTTGCAAGAATGAAATAATTTGCTTGCAAATTACTCAGTAAGGGAGGTTTCCATAAAAATCATACTCTGTTAAAAAAAAACCTTGAAATATCTAAAAAAAGTTGTGAGAAGTAATCATCAAGATATCATTTCAATGCCATCTGTCTAACTTTCCAATGCCTGATGCACTCTACTGTGGAACAAGCTCAAGTGAAAGGTTTATCGCTCAAAAATGAGAGCATTTTCTTAACCCTTTTTTCAATTTGATTTTTTTTCATGTTTTCCAGCTATGAAAAATCCATGAAATCTATGACATCATCTTAAGTGTTATCACTTTCCACTGGGCAGCTGAATGTTATCATTCAAACAAATAAACAAACAAAATTAAAAGAAAAATCAGTATGTTTATTTTGGAAAGCTGGGGCTTGTTCCACTTCACTAAAAATATTTAGCTCACTGGGATTTACAAATACAACTGCTTGCAAAAAGATCCAGAAGTACAGGATTTCATTTGGTGTACATACATGTGCTGCAGTATAAATGCTCAAAGAAGCCGCTTACTTACAGTTTTAGGGAAAGGATAACCTGGTCCACAGCCAGAACACGCAGAGGCACCAAACTGTAAGGGTCTGATCCTGTCCCAGACTACTGATGATCAGTTCACTGTGTACGATTAGTCTAACTGCAAGACAAGAGTCCAGTAAGATTTTCAGTTTTAGTAAGCACTCAGAAACTAGAACTGAACAGAAACATTATTTTTTTTCCGGGAGTTGTTTTAATTTAAAACACAATATTGTGATGAAAAATTTTGCTCGATTTTTATTAGAATATAAAGTTTTGTTTCATTTTCTTAAAGTTTAAAGCAGATATTAACTTTGATTTCCTTTGCGGGGTGGGGGCATATGTGCACATAAGTATGTTTTAAACTCACTTCTCTCTCTCTTTTTTCAATTTTAATGTGGTCCCTTTTTTTGCATATCATAAAATTACAAAATAACTCAGATGGGAAGACATCTCAGGAGATCTCTAGTCTAGGCTCGTGTTCAAAGCATCATTAGGTATGAGATTAGACCAGGCTGCTCAGGGCTTTCTCTTGAAAGACTTCCAAGGACAGAGACTGCACAACCTCCCTGGACCACCTGCTTCGCTTCTTAACCACTAAGACCAGCTCGAAGCTCCTGTCTTCCCTGCCCACTGTCCCTCATCCTCCTGAGAAAAGCTGGGGTCCTTGGTCTCAGCAGGCTCCCCATGGGTAGGGGCAGGTGGCTGTTGGCACCCCGCAGCAAGCCCAGCTCCTCTGGCACCTTCTCATAGGGCCACTGCTCCCACCCTGACCATCCTGCGGGCTGCCCTCTACTTGCCTTGGTTTGTCCAAGTCTCTTCTTTACTGGGAGGCCCAACTGGAGGCAGCACCCCAGGTGGGGTCTAAAGAGGGATGGTCCCTTCCCTCAATCTG
The DNA here is from genome assembly GCF_000690535.1 of Cariama cristata. Taxonomy (NCBI): domain Eukaryota; kingdom Metazoa; phylum Chordata; class Aves; order Cariamiformes; family Cariamidae; genus Cariama; species Cariama cristata. Next base: position 10,189 of record NW_009629209.1, on the reverse strand, counting down.
CAGGCAGTGCTGTTTCTAATGAAGCCTTGGGTGCTGCTGGGTGCCCTTGCTACCAGAGCACGCTGCTGGCTCACGTGCCCCCTGGTGCCAGCGAGGACCCCAGACCCTTTTCCACAGACCTGTTCCCCAGCCCCCAGCCCTCAGCCTGTAGCTTCCAGGGGCTCTTCCTTCCCAGGGGCAGGACTTAGCGTCTGTCCTTGATGAATGCATAGGGTCTATGTGGACTCATCCCTCTGACTTGAGTTTTCTCTGAGCACCAACCCTGCCCTTGAGCATATCCACTCTTCCACCTGCCCCCTCCAATTTGGTGTCATCTGCAAACTTCGTAAGTGTGTACTCTCTGCCACCATCCAGGCTGTTGACAGAGGTATTAAGCAGGAGAGATCCCTTCTTCTCTTTTTTCTTATTGCAATTCTTTTAAAGTTGTTTCCTTAAACATTAAAGTGAGCAAGAAAAGATGAGTTTCCATACTTTCAATGCTTACGAGTCTTTGGCTTTTTTTGTTGTTTCTTTTTTTTCTCATTTTTTTCACTTGGAATAAAAGGTGAGAAGTAAAGTGGATTGTAAAAGGAGGAAAAAAAAGCTAAAAAGAAAATCTTGACATGGAAAACCAATGCTCTTTTCCAAAATATTTACAATGTGAAATGCAAACAGACCCGAAAAGAGCCTTGCAAGATGAAAGATATTTTGATACAATTTTTCAAATCAAACTTTTTTTTAATTCTTAGTTCTCCCAAAATAACATATATTGCCCCTCTGAAAACACTCGATTTAAATTACACAGATTAAAAAAACCCTAGGTTTAGATTTACACAGAGTTGATTAAATTGAGCAAGGAACCAGCCACATCCAGAGTAACTGGGGCCTCAAACTCTCATGCAATTACTCTGGATCAATGACTGTGATAAAGGAAAAAAATTATAATCCAACTAATGAAATACCTCTGACTGATATGTTTTCTGTTGGATGGAAAAATGCTTTATACACAGAACAAATTGGGGATATGGTCCTGTTGTCATTGCCAAAGAATTAGCACAGAATCAAACAAATGAGCCAGGCAAGAATGCTACTGAACCTTTTGTAATCAAGGAATGTGCAAGCAATTACTTTATCTCAATGTGACAAGAGAAAATTACATTTAAACTGTGCTGCCAATAAACATAGCATCATTTTTTTCCAGGACTGGTGCCTCAGGCAAGGCCTGTGCGATTCAGACTGGAAAAGTTTCTAAGCATTTAAAAAATTCGTTAATCCTGATTATCTGATATCTCCCCTGATAGATTAAAGGCCTAAGAGGATCCTTCAACCATCCTCTTCTATGCCAGAGCTTGACTTTGAGCCCTGGAATCACAGAAGAGCCCAGGACAGTGGGGACCCCCGGAAAATACCTGGTCTGGTTGTTCATTGAAAGCAGGGTGTTAGATCAGGTTATCTGTGGCCCTGGCAAGCCATGTGCAAATATTTACAGTGAAGGAGATCCCACCAGTTCTCTGAGTAACTTATTCAAATGTTTAACTGTTCTCACTGTGAAGAATTATTTCATGTATCTAGACAGAATTTCTCCCTGTGCCCACAGCCTCTTGTCCTGTGCATCCTTGTGAAGGAAGTAGTTCCTCCTTCTCTGTAGCTACTTTTTAGGTATTCGAAGGCTGTGGTTAGATCCCCCCCGAGCTTTCTCTTCTCTAGGCTGAACGGTACCAACTTTTTCAAACTTTCCTCATATGTCTACTTCTCCAGGCACCTTGGTGGACCTCTGTCACACCCTCTCCAATTCTTCTATGTCTCTCAAACTGAGGATGGACCAAAACTGTATGCTCTATTTCATGCATGGCCTAAATAATCACATTTCTTCATCTGCTGGATATATTCTTACTGACGCATACAGCCAAACACACAGTTTGCCTTCATTGCTGCAAGGGCACACAGCTGACTCATTCAGCTTGCTCTCCACCAGCCTTCCAGATCTTTTCCAGCAGATCTACATCCCCAGACATTGATCCCCCAGCTGGTACTGCTGCTTGGGATTTTTCCAACCCAGGTGCAGGACTTTGCATTTCTCTTTGTTAGACATCATGTGTCTGCACGATTTGCAGATCTTCCAGCTCATCAACGTATCCCTGTATGGTGGCTCTTCCTTCTGAAGTATGCACTACTTCTCCCAGTTTGGTATCTACTTAGCCAGTCATGGAACAGAAGTCAAGCCACGTCACCAGTTCCACCTACCCAACGCGATTCTAAAGAAAAAAAAAACTTATAATAAATGGTTTGCAATGGGGAAAATATGAGCAAAGAGAATAAACAACAATTGTACGGTAAATTTGAAGAAATGCATCCAACACATTCTTCCATGTGAAAGACAATAGTAGATTAATGAGATGATAGAAAACCGAATAAAGACAAGGTTTACACATAAAACTCCTATTTATTATCTGTTATAACATTGTTATGGCAATTAGCTTACCTTACCAAAAATGCCCTTATTAAGAAGGAGATAATATGCCATTGAATTAACAGAGGAGAGAACCAAAGATGCAATGCTGTAGTTTCCTCCAGCTAGTGAAGAAATGGCTATACAACTGCCTCTGACCTTGGCAATGACTGAAATGCCAATGACAGTTGATTGTATTTACTATGCAAGGGTACCACCCACAGCTTTGCCGACAGAAGAGGAAGGAATTCACAGAGAGGAAAAGTCACTGTTCTAACCCCTGTGCACTTGCAAAAAGAGATGTTAAAGTATGAGCTGGAGAAGTTGATGGTGCCTAGCTCAAGCGGATGCTGAAGCAACTGCTGTCCGACAGGTGCTGTAACATGTTCTGTTTGGAATCAGGAGCGTCAGCATTGCCCCTGGGATGCCACCGGGTTCTTTTTGTAATTATGTGCACCTATATCTTTCAATAAATTGGATTCTATGACCTTTACAGTCCAAGATCATTGTCTAACTGAAATATGGCAGCTAAGAATGTAGTCCAGTATACAAGAACTACAAGTCTAAAATTTAGGCAATCTGTTTGTACTCCAAAAATTCTTCAACTTTGGAAGTTGCTATGTTCTTGCTTAAATGGCTCTTTTTTTCCCCCTGAAAAATAGAAAACTACAAGCTCAGAAATATTTTTTCCATATACAGATGCTCCAAATTAAATAAAAAAATCATAATTGCTTCTCATGAAACTCTCAGGCATAAAAGTCTTTCAAGTTCTCAGACACTTGTGTCTCTTCACTGCTGCCTTCACTAACTTTCTGCAGGTGTGTCTGGATTTTTTGTTTTATTTGAACATTTTCTCAAATACCTCTAGTACTGTTAAAACTACGCTGAGAAATGTATTAGGAATGACAAGTGTAGGCACAGCCACATTGTTTATACAGTTTTGCTTCTGACTTCTCTTCATCATACATTTCCGTTCACTCACTTGGCATTTAATTTCCAGACAGAGAAAACTTTAATAAGATTCACTCACTTAATTACTCAGTCTATTGCTGCCTCAATTTATCTGGCCTTTCAGACACATTAAAGATTTTAACAAGGATTTGCCGACTACAGGATATAAGTATTGGGCAATGAATTTACCAGTAGTACCTGTAATAGCCAGAGTTTACCTCTTAAAATTGCAACTCTTCATTAGGATAGAATACAGTTAGTTACTACTTCCAGGCTCTCTGTTTATCCAGATAACTGAGTAACTAACAACTTTCTAGATTAATGTAAATAACTAGATGTACCTCTAAAAGTTGTCCTTTATCAGCATTGGGAACTGTTTTGGCTGGACATATAGCTAGTCAAACATAATTTCTAGTTTAATAACTGTATAACAAAATTTAGCATGGATGTGTGAGGCAATCAAGAAAAAATAAGGAAAGCTTAGAATTACTCACCTTAATATAATTTTTTCCTTCCTTGCCACCAAGATATTAAGGAAGAGGGGACTCTACAACCAAGAATACAATTTAGCAAATGTCCTGTCCTAATTGCTTTCAAGACTCCATGCTACTGCTGCTGTTGTGCTGTTTTTTTCACAGTAGAGAAAAGAACATTTTATGGATAATTATTTTTGGGGAAAATTTGCTTCTATATCAAATAAAGAAAGAAAACTACACCACTCTAGAAACTTTTTTTGCTAGTCATCAATAAACATTACAAGGACCTTTTTCATATCTTTTGATTTTCTCGAATTGCATGAATACAATTTTTATCTTTAGCGAGATACATCAGAGGGTTATGTTAGCACAGAATGACAGCCATCCTGGGACTTAGGAAACAAAGAGTGTGCTCAGTCAATTCAAAAACATTATTCAAAATGTTCAAGAATTCAGTTAATGAGCCCTTCTGAAAGGTTTCTCTTTTTAAAGAAGTATCCATTTACACAGTGATGACAATTTACCCCAAAACAGTGATGTGATGCCAAGAAGGGGTCACCCACAAGGTTGTGTCCCTGAGCCCCTGAGAGGAGTCACACAGCAGTGGTGTATGAGCTGTTGGTGTCGGAGATGGGGAGGGACACTGAACCATGCTCATGTGTTGTCCTGAGTAAATAAAACAACAATTTTAACAAACATGAAAAAAATTGAAACACAGCCACAGGGATGGATTTAAAAATGCAAAGTTTCAGTATTTTAACTTTGGGTTACTTTGGGTTGCAACAACCCCATGCAATGCTACAGGCTTGGGGAAGAGTGGCTGGAAAGCTGCCCAGCGGAAAAGGACCTGGGGGTGTTGGTCAACAGCTGGCTGAACATGAGCCAGCAGTGTGCCCAGCTGGCCAAGAAAGCCAACGGCATCTTGGCTTGTACCAGCAATAGTGTGGCCAGCAGGACCAGGGCAGTGATCGTCCCCCTGTACTGGGCACTGGTGAGGCCGCACCTCGAGTGCTGTGTCCAGTTCTGGGCCCCTCACCACAAGACAGACCCTGAGGTGCTGGAGCGAGTCCAGAGAAGGGCAATGAAGGTGGTGAAGGGTCTGGAGCACAAGTCTGATGGGGAGCGGCTGAGGGAGCTGGGGGGGGTTGGTCTGGGGAAGACGAG
>NW_009629209.1:0-5141 GCF_000690535.1 Cariama cristata | reverse complement strand
TGTAGCGAGGTGGGGGTCAGTCTCTTCTCCCAAGTAACAAGCGATAGGACAAGAGGAAATGGCCTCAAGTTGTGCCAGGGGAGGTTTAGATTGAATATTGGGAAAAACTTCTTCACCGAAAGAGTTGTCAAGCACTGGAACAGGCTGCCCAGAGAAGTGGCTGAGTCCCCATCCCTGGAAGTATTTAAAAGATGTGTAGGTGTGGCCCTTAGGGACATGGTTTAGGTGTGCACTTGATTAGGTTAACAGTTGAACTCAATGATCTTTAAGGTCTTTCCAACTTAAACGATTCTATAATTCTATGATTATATTTTATTAGAGAAAATGGAAGAAGTGGTCCATCCTGCCAAGATGTCTGTAGCACCTTGTGGTATTTGTATTTGTACTAAGCATGCAGCACAACCTGTGGAGAAACAATTTTAATGATTTTTGGAACTTGAATGCTTTGCATACCCCATCTATTAGCAGCTCATAAAGACTTGCTGATGTTACAGATAATGCTACAACACAGAAGATCTGAGTTGTCAGTCTTTGTGTGTCACAGGTGTGTCATTTATCTGCCAGACAAAGAATAATGCAACATTGTTCAGTAGAAACACCTTGGAGTAATGAGTCAGCTTAATCTAGGAGATGCTGTTCCCCTGGTTTCTCTACGGGGAAAGGAAACGGCACTAGAAAATGCACAAGAGCAAAGCAAGGAAACAAATGTGCACGATAGGACATAAACCCAAGGGGCTGACAGGAAGCTTTGGGCAAAGAAGAAGTACACAAGTTCACGCTGATTAACTGTGACAGTGTCTGCACTTCTGGGCTTGGATGTGTTTTTCAGTTGTTGGTTCTAGGGGCATACCCCAGCTGTGTCTGCTCCCACGGCAGGGAGAGTCTAGCACCTTGCTTTCTCTCTTTGCACTCCGGTTTCCACACAAGGGAATTCCACCCTTCCTGCGGGCACGCCGTGGCCGTAGCTCCCTGTCAGGGGGGCACTGGGAAGCCCCGATCCCAGGGTGAGCAGCGGCACACATACGCAGATGCCCGAGGAGCCAGCTGCCATCCAAAGATGCTGCAGCACTGAGACAGGTGCCAGGCTGAGTGGTTACATTTAAAACAGCAGCAAGCTGAATGCTGTGGGGCTGATCATCCCTACAGCTTAATTACCAACCCACTCACGAAGCACAAGCGTGGTTGAAGCAAACTAGCTTTCTGCAGGACAATGCCTGGACACAATTCACAGAAGAGCGTGCACCAGTAGGCACCAATGGATGGGACACCAGTTCTCAGCAGGCATAGTGGACAAGCGTGCACCAGCTTTGTTTCTCTTTGCTCTGTAGTGTCTTCTAATAGTATCCCGGTATCTTAGCACACTACCGCATGCCCTTCCTTTTGTTTCAACACTCTGCTAAGCTGAAGCATTGTCCTCACATTACTACAGGTACTCTGGACTGAAAAAACTACTCACAAAAATTACTGATATTTTAGAGCCATGGGGTAGCACATGAGGCGCTGACTTGGAGCTGAATGCAATGTACCATGGGCATTTACCATCTCATGTCACTTGGACTCAGAAAAGAGAAGAATCCATTTATCTAGCATTACAACTCCAGCCAATGATTCGGATGCAAAGTCTGTTATAGCTCTCTGTAAAGCTAAAGCTGGGAAAGTAATTATGTTTGAAGGTTCTTTTTTGGTTGTGAACCTGTTACTAAACTATAAATCCAGAATATCCTTATGGATGGAATTGCTGAAGAGAATCTACATAAACAACATTAACTACAGCCAGCTGGGGAAAGCGAGTCGGCGTGCTCCACAAAGGCCTGAGGAGTCAGCTCTAGAGTCTCGTTTTCATAAAGGGATCAGAAAAACAAAGCTCATGCCTGGGAACGGAGCCAGAGGAACTGCTTACTGATCTAGGCAAACATACAAAGATTCAGCGCTTGAGGACCCAATACATCAGCTTGATGAAAATCCAACAGCTTTTACTAGGTTGTGAGCATTCAGTTCAATTCCTACTCCTGAATAACTTAGGACAGGCTTTGAGGAGAGTGGGAAGAAACTACAAATAAATAAATACATACAGAAAAGCACTGGAAATCTTACACATGCTGCTTTCAGAGAATTCTGTCTTGAGTCCAAAATCTTGGAGCAGGCCAGCATGGTGGTATACCAAAAATGTAATTCAAAGCCTTTTCCAAATGACAGGCAGTAAGGCTGCTCCACAGCTTAAGAGAGCTTCGTACTCAGAAGGGCAGATGTACAAGGGACAACTGCCCCTTCCCACCAGCACAGTTAGTGGTAGCAGGGGAAGGTGCAGAAATACTTTTTCCTCTCACCATCCGATATCCAAATATGATCTTCTTCAGTGTTTTGTATGCAATGGAGGCTGAGGTATAAGGAAAAGTCTGAGAGGCCATTTACTTTAATCCACACAGAATTCTCAGGTTCTCAGAAATGATAGCAACCGTGTTCCTTTTCATGTTAAGACAGAAGCCCGGGAAAACAAACTAATTTACTTGACAAAATATAAACTGCAGGAAAAGGAAGATACCAAAAATTTTTGGCACTTACTTTATAGCAGTTTGAATAATTTTAAAATATAAAAAAAAATTGCATAAGCTTGACATTATACCTATGTCAGTACGCTCCACCTTTCAAATCCCAGTACAGAAGAAAAATCAATTATCCACACACTGCATTCAATGTTTAGAAGCTATGAGATTCTTCTCAAAGTCAGGCGTTATATAGCTCTTCTGTATCCAGTTCTCAGGTGGAAAGGAAAGGCCTGTGGGGACTGCAACAATCTGTGTTTTTCAGTGTCTAAATTTTGGACTGTGTCTCCTTTGCTGTGCTGGATTACGTGCCACCATGAGGAAAGATGAGGTCAAGGGCAAAAAAATCATGCGGGATGCCACAAAGCTGTAGGTTCCATTGCAGTGCAGAAGCTCAGATCGCCTCTCTGAAAAAAGCTGTTGCACAAATGCACAAAGGGCATTTTAAAACCATTTTAATAATAAAATATGTCAGAACCATTCTGAAAACTAGATTTCAGCTCAGTGAACTGATTTTTCATGCATTATACAATGCCAGTTACTGTGTAAATAGCTATGAAATACAGTGTAATTTAGGAGTTCTGTGTTTCACAAAGCAAGCATCAGAAAGCACTTGATGTATTAAGTTCAAAAAAGATGTTATGACCTTTGACATTCACATGTATGGAAACAGCTGGGGGACAGGAGAAGAGACGACTCAAAGTCCATTTTGAATTATGGGGCAAAGATTGTCTTCAACTTGAAGATTATCTTCAACTTCAAAAATTTTCTGGGGTTGAAGACACACCCACACCTTTAAGAATTACAAGGAGTGAAACACACTAAAGATCTGGAGACTCCTTCCAGTAACAACAAAGGATTTGAGCTCATGTTTTTAGGTACAAATTACTTCCTTATCTGGTTAGAGGCAATAGAGATGGTATCTTTCAGGCCAAAAGTATTTATAGTCTGGTTTTATAGTATGACATTAGCACTTGACTTTTCTCCTCAAAACATCTGTAAATCACTGTTCCAGTCATGCATGCCATCTATCTGATACTGTGTGCTTGGCCTCTGCTTTAGCGAACACCAGCAGCTTCTCATGGTAGAGGAACCTGCACACGCTGGAGGGGCTAGTTCCCTACCCCTTTGGGGAGCATGGACATGACTGAAGCAGGCCTGGCACCAACTGCTGCACCCAAGTTTTTCTAAAGACACTTCAGCAGATCAAGAATTCTATATCCTGACCTAAACACAACCTGGTGCCATACTTGACTTCCAGCATCCTTTAAGATCTACTTTGAACTATGCCATTAACTCATGTCACAGTTTCTGTCAAATAAAATTCTTTGTTAGGTCTTCATTACTGCATTACATCAGTACTACCTACCAAGGAATATTAACGTCATAGATGAATAACTATGAAATTATTTAAAGGTAAAAATCTTCTTAAAATGAGACATATCACTATTGTAAGCAAGGGGTAAAAGGTATCTGACAGAAGAGTGGGTTGGAAAGTAACAAAGCCTGTTGTTTCGCTTTCCGGTAACAAGAGATAGCTGCACAGTCTGTACTTAGAGAAAGCAAATTCCTCATCATCTTTTTTTCTACGAAGAAAATTAAGCAAGACAAAATTTGAGCTACTTATTCCTGTATTAACAGTCAAGTTGAAAACAGAGGAGCATTTTAAGAACACCCGGGCAGTGCTTGTTTCATTTCTGTTTAGCAGCTGTGTGTTAAGCCATACTGTGTGAAAGTCTTCACTGTGGAAATCGTTATTGAATTATGTATATGCCACTCTATCATTTCAGAGGAAAAGATAAACTTACCGCTTTAGTTTTTATTTTATTTCTTTCCATATTGGGACATTTCTATGTCTCCATCCTGTTGCTTCTCTGTAAACAGTTACACTGCATTAAATGAGAAAAGACAGGAGAACAAATAACCTAACTTTGATCCACCCTTGAAGTCACACTGCTTTTAAGCAAGAGGAATCTGGGTATTTCCATTCTGCCCTGAGTAGCTTTAAAAGTAAGAGTGGAAGGTGACAACATAAACTGTTACAATAACTCTCTTAGGAGCTGCCTTACTACCGATGGATTCTGCTAACAATGTTTTTGTCAGACTTCTAGCACCCCGACAATCCATCAGCTAAGGACTGTCTTGGGTCAGTGTCCTGAGTGTTCATCGCAGCAATGGCACTAGTAAACGGTTTCTCATCGGACCGAATGGCTGGGCATAGCTTTTATTGCTTAATCAAGAGATTATGCTATTAAATACTCCAGCAAGTTTGATTTTTCTATTTTTGTTTTCCTTTTCTGAAGCACTGTATTAATGTGAATGGCAAGTATTCATCGTGCCTGAAAATTCAAGGTAATTGCAAAAGGCCAAGGCCATATCATGATCACAAATGGAAAAATCCTGTTACTACAGATTAAGATGCCTGGAAATCATTTCAAGTTGAATAAGAAGCAATATCTTTTTCCTCCTGCCCCCTAGGACAAAATATTGAATAAAAAACATTTAATTAAGGCTAATCTCTAGGGTACTGAATTGTTTCCATTAAATGGCCACCTCCACTGACTTCTGCTCATTTTGGGAAATTAATTGAAAGCAATT
>NW_009629208.1:0-6509 GCF_000690535.1 Cariama cristata | reverse complement strand
TGAGGGGCCCAAAACTGAACATAGGATTCGAGATGTGGTCTCACCAGTGCGGAGTACAAAGGGATGATCGTTTCCCTAGTCCTGCTGGCCACACTATTTCTGATACAGACCAGGATGCCGTTGGCCTTCTTGGCCGCCTGGGCACACTGTCAGCCACACCCCCCCGCTTTTTTTCCCGCCGGCCACCCCCCCAGCCACTCTTCCCCAAGCCTGTAGCATTGAATGGGGGTTTTGTGACCCAAGTGCAGGACCCAGAACTTGGCCTTGTTGAACTTCATACAACTGGTCTCGGTCCATTGATCCAACCTGTCCAGATCCCTCCGTAGAGCCTTCCTGCCCTCAAGCAGATCAACACTCCCACCCAGTTTGGTGTCATCGGCAAACTTACTGAGGATGCACTCCATCCCCTTGTCCAGATCATTAGTAAAGATGTTAAACAAACAGAACTGGCCCCAAAACTGAGCCCTGGGGAACACCACTGGTGACCGGCCACCAACTGGATTTAACTTCATTCACTACCACTCTTTGGCCTCAACCAACTAGCCAGTTTTTCACCCAGTGAAGGGTATTCCTGTCCAAGCCATGAGCTACCAGCTTCTCCAGGAGAATGCCGTGCGAGACAGTGTCAAAGGTCTTGCCAAAGTCCAGGTAGACCACATCCACAGACTTTCCCTCATCCACCAGGTGGGTCATCCGATCATAGAAGGAGATCAGGTTGGTTAAGCAGGACTTGCCTTTCATGAACGCTTTCATGAAGAAATAAGCAAAAGAACGACTACCTCTTCAGCTCAAGTACTATCCCTCATTCCTTTTGGTGTGGCTTAGTATGTAATTAGTTTTGGTTCTGACCCTTTACTGACTCAAATGTATGCTTACTTCTGGGTTCAGGCTCAGAATGTAAACATATACTGCTAGAAAATTGCCATAAATATTATTATATATCCCTGGGTTGCTACTTCTTTGCTATTCTATTAGGCTTAATGGTTCTGCCATGCCTTTAGGTATTAACTGTCCTGGGCAAAACCCAACAGAACTTTTTTACCTTCTTGTTCTTTCCTTTGCCAAAGCATGGTGGAAAAGGCGTTTATTTTGGCAAGAATTTCAGATACAGTGGGAAATCAGACTCACAGGTAAGATTTCTGATGAGTAATTAGTACAAGCTCACTGATCAATCTGCTAGAACACTGAATCACCTTTCCAAGGTACTTCTCTCCATCCTTCAACTGCCTTTGTAATATACAGAGCTAACATAAACACTCTGAATCACCCAGTCGTAGGTAAATACATGCATTTCAGGAATACCTAAATTGGTGTTCCTTATGTATCAATATCAATCACAGTAACAGATTAATTCCAGAAGCATAGTCACAACCAAATATATAAATGAGATTGTATGGATATAGCTGAGCATAACATTTCAAGAAAATCCAGACAGTAGCAAAGATGAAGACAGCAGCAAAATCAGAATTGGTATTTGAAGGCTAAGAAGAAACATGTCAGATAAAGCACTGACAGAAACCTTTAAAAGACTTGTGCTTAAGTATGAATTCTGATTACTTAGCATTTGGAAGAAGTTCCTAAATTGTTCCTGATAGAGTCAATAGAACAAGAAAAACATATGATGTGGGAGGAGATTACAAAGAAATACTACAGAGATACGATAGTGTGAAGGAAATATACTAAGAATTAGGTGGAGAAATGTACACACCTACACACATACACGTTATATTGTGTGCTTGATAATCCCTGTGAAGTGTTGATGTAACATCAAATAGAATTAATGTCATATATGCAGTATGAAGGAATTTCCAGGCTCAGTTTTCAAACACAGATTCTGAAATATAACTTCTTAACTGTATGTTTAGGCATAAATCAATCATATGTGTTGGTCATAAATTAGCATTGACTTGCTAAAATGTGCATTTGAATACCTAAAAAAAAAAGATTGAAGGAATATTTTAAATTCAAACATAGAGAGGCATTTGATTTCACACGCAATGTGAACAGAGTATGATCTGGATTTCGATTACATTTTACTTAAAATAAAAAACAGCTATTTGCAGCTTGCATTAGAAGATGTCAGCAAAAGCATTCACTAAGAATATCTCACCCATCCTGATTCTTTGTAATCATTGTAAGCTCATTAAAAAAAGAAAATAGAGAAAGAAGATAAACATGAAGGATCATTATAAATTGTAAACATTAATAGAGTGTCTTATTGAACAAGTAATTGTAAATAAGCATTATAAAGTTACAATGTCATAATAAAGGTTTATGAAAAAAAAAAACCCTAGGGCAAAACCAAGCATGATTGCAATGGCCCTATGCCTCTTGATGTTGTCAGAATGGTGTTCTGCACTGTTGGTTGGTTTTCTTTTTTTCAAAGTCAAAGAAAACATATGAAACATCTGTATTGTCTCACCTGAACTACTGAGGAACTTCACTTGGCTGACAAAATTGTTTTTCTGGTGCAAAGGTTTCATCTCTACATCTCAGCAAAAGCTTTTGAATTTATCTAATGCATGATCAATAAGACAGGAAACTAAAGATACTACCATTTCTAAACTGAATTGATTGCTTAGTATTGTATTAAAAATTAGCCTAATTCTCATCTGAAACTGGCACAAAGTACAGTATATTTAATATATACAATATATTTAATGCTATAAATGTTACTTTAATTATATATATTAGTGCCAAGGAAGCAGAATTCTAAGCACCTAGAAAGCTGTGTCAGCAAGGGAATCCTGCTCAATGTGTTTGAAAAAACAGTACATGCCACACCCTGGCTGAGTTACAACAATACCAATCTCGGTTGAAAGATCTTGAAGTGATGGAGAGTTCATAACATCTTGTCACAGCCATAAGGACATTAACAGCATCACCTGGTACCCTCCCCCACCCTTGCACATGGTCCTAGGACCTCATTTCATCCAAGCTCCAGGGCCATCAATCTATGCCCCAGCAACACTGTAGAAGTGCTGGTCTGCAGCCCTATCCATGTCTCCTGGATATACCCCTCAGCCCTATGATTTTGCTCATCTCCATCTGTCCCTGATCGCTTCTCCTTTTGCTCGCAGGTGAGGTATTGGAGGGACTCTGGATGTGGTTCGCTGCTTGTCATGTCGATGGAACCTATTACCTGTCCTCAGCTCTGCTCCTATGTTCAGTCCTTGCTGGACTGTTCCCTGTCAGCAAGGATGCAACCTGCACAGGGTCAGGCTTGGCTCCTGGATTCCCATCCCTTTGGGGGTAGCTGGCCCTCACTCCTCCCTGGCATTCCACTCCTAAAAATGTTTACCTTAATAGTCTGAATTCCTCTATCTTAAAATTTTTTTATAGCAGCTTTTGCTGTGTTGTAATCAGCTAAGCTATCTTCTTTTCTGTTATAAGCAACTACAGATAGTGTTCAAGTTACTGCTTAAACTTCTTTCAGATAAAATATTAGCAGGGTTCCTGGAACTTTAATTACTTTTCTAGCAGTTTCCTGAAGCCTATTTCTCACTCTGACATCATTTTATATAAATATACTGTAAAGTAATATGATTTTTGTATTTGTACTTTTCTACTTATAAATTAACCCCTTTTATTTTTTTTATGTTTATAATTCCAAACTGTTCAGAGATTGAGGAAGCCTTAAATGTAGGTTAAATAGACATAGGCACCTTTCAGAAACATAGGTTATGGCCATTGCACTCTTGACGAACAGTTTCCCTAAGCACTATAAGCTGTACACACAGTGTGGTTCCCCTGTTTGCTTTCCATAGGACTGCTTCGCCTAGCAATTTTCACAAACAAAACATTGCTTCTGTAGGTGAAATCTCCTCCATTCAGGACCTTGCGTCCTTTACCTGGCATTAATAGTCTGAACCAAAAAAAGAGAGAAGTTCATCCCCTGTTTCTCTTCTCCATCTGTAAAATTTAACACATATTTAAGTAGTATGATGCTCATAAAAAAAATAAACACAGCCTTAAAGGTTAGTAACCTAAAACAGAGAACCAAGTAAAGGAATATAACATTGATTAAGGAAAATGCGGTAGGATGCGAGCATATGACTGTTATTTCATATAGAAATACAAACGGTAAACAAGAAGGAAGGGAAGGGTACACAAAGGTCATATTGTCTCAAACACTGCATCGATGATCTGGCAAAAAAATATTTCATACCACTTCACTGGCTTGCTTAACAAATGAATTACTAATCACACACTCTTAACAGAATCGTTGAGGTGGGAAGACAGCTCTGGAGATTGTCTAGTCCATTCAGATGCTCAGAGCAGGTAGGATCTGCTAAGGTGGTTTGCTCAGGGCTGTGTTGTTGTGTTTTGACTGTCTTCGAGGATGGAGACTCCACAACTGCTCGGGGCAACCTTCTCCAGTATTTGTTTTTACTGTTTCCTTTAAGCAAGAAAGCAGAGGCATATAAATAAAAATTGATATACTTTTTTCTCTTATGGGCTTATTTTCATTGAAAAAGCATTCCATGTCATAGTTTTTGTGGTGCAACTGGATACAAAATATTAAGGATGTTGCTGAGGATTGAATTTTGCTTATGGCTATAGATGTGTGAGCAGAATTGTTGGAGGACTTTACTACAAAAAAATGCTGAAAACAATCATTTTCCAATGACATTGTAAGGGTGAAAAAGCCTGTTTCTGCTACTACTACAGACACAGGGAGTTGATGATACATTAGCTGTTACTAGTACTTTTGAATCTGTACTAAGCTAGCAACTAAAGTATGATGCTAGAGGGTACAGACTTGCTAAAAACATCATATTTTACATGAGGCATAAAACATTAAACTTAAGACTGTAAAAGTCTCAGATTTGTGCTGACACGAACAGCATTTCAACAAAAAACTTTTGCAAAATGTTTTAACTTCTTATTTTGGAAATACCGGTTTCCATCTTTTTGCTAGGTTTCTGGAATACTGGAGTGTTTAGATGACATCTTTACTAACCGAAATTCTAATCTTATTTAAAAACATTAATTAAACTTACCTTAAAAGTCTCTCTCTGGTATCAAGACCTTTGTTATAATCCAGAATAAAGCATATATGTT
This sequence comes from Cariama cristata, assembly GCF_000690535.1. Lineage (NCBI taxonomy): Eukaryota > Metazoa > Chordata > Aves > Cariamiformes > Cariamidae > Cariama > Cariama cristata. The sequence goes on along the minus strand of NW_009629208.1, from coordinate 1,445 downwards.
CAGTTCAGAGATAAGGAATCTCTCATAATTGACCAATGCAGGTGCAAAGGTTGTGCTGTGCATTCATACCAAACGTTTTCTCTGCAATGCACGAATACAAGCACGCTCCTCACTCATGTGAGACCCTTAGCTTTTATGTGGGTCCTTTATTTAATCAAATTATGTACTTTATAAATCTTTTCTGTATAAAATATTCTCCCCCACTGAACACAGGGAGTTCTCCCACAGGAACATCCCGGGGAGTCATTACAGACCAAGGCACTGAGGGACTTGATAGTGCCTAACAGGCATGATACTATGCCTGGCCCAAGTAGCACTTGAGTGTTTGCAGTAGAGGTGGAGAGTGAGATGGACCAATTTGTTGTACTGTAAATCATCAGCTTAGGTGTCAAAATTTAAGAGGGGAGGAAGGGTACATTAGAAACAGCTGTGCTGGATTCCTGTCTGTGGATCAGACAGCACAGAACAGCTGATGAGAAATAATAGTTTCACATGAAATTTAAAAAATTGAAAAGAAAAAGAATCAGCAGACTTCACTGTCATTATCTGTAACTAAGACTTCTTCTATGTGTAATTGCCACTATCATGATCATCATTGCCAGAAAAAGGCAAGAGAAAGGGAACAGTGAACGGATAGCAAAAAGATATTGTAACAGCATGCTAACAAATCTAATGTTCACCATTGTGTGCTCTTGGGTGTCTTCATGGGCCCTGACCTTTCTGATAATTTACATTGCATTATCAGTTTAATCTAAAAGAATTTGTCGAAATAATTTTATGAAATATTTTCTAAAAATTTGTTTAAATACATCCAGTAAGGACAGAACTCTTCTCTTTGTAACTACTAATGGCAAGAATAGAAATTACTCTATTCAATTTAATCAGAGACATTGGTCAGATCCACAACTCTGTAAAGTTAATAGAGTCTCATTAATTTTAATAAGAATTGAACGAAAATTATGAACTGTCAGCATGTGTTAGTTATGAGACACAGACTTATGTGTGATGTTATTTGGCATACTTCCCCTGAAAGCATTTGGTTTAGTCGCTTAGAAGTTGTCAGGCAGGCCCTGCTTGGTATATTCTTCCAAAACATAAGTCATACTTCAGCTGAAATTTGGTGTTAGTTGGCATAAAGCTATTACTTTTTGCTCTGAAAAATTCTCCATGACCTGATAAAGATATGGAAAATGTATCCCTTTCTTCCCTTCCTAATATCCCCTTTTACGTTGCAAGTGACAGACACCTTTTTCTTTATATTGTCTAATGCATTATCATAATTATGTTACACTTAGAGTGATTTTTGGCTTGAAGTTTCTTCTTCTTGTGTCTAGAGAATAGGACAGGTTTGTTTGCTCAAACTTTTTCTTCTCCCCCACTCCTCCTCAAGCAATATTATTTATATAAAAGCTATTACCTCCTTGTCACCTTTTAAGGCTGGGCCG